>NC_057692.1:641635-716302 GCF_014466175.1 Vespula pensylvanica | reverse complement strand
CCCCCCCTTTTTTTTTCTTTGACGTTAACATTTGTGATGCTAACCAAATTGACAGCGACCACAAATCTCCATTTTATCCGATCGGTCGTATGGGAGTTCATTGGTGAATTGCGAATTATAGATACGTATGCACACGTCGATGTAATTTCGCTACGGAATAGCTAATTAATCATTTGCATTCGGAACACGACGATCTATCTATCTATCTATCTATCTATCTATCTATCTATCTACCTATCTATCTATCAACCCATCTAGTTATTTATCTATCTATCTGTTCGTACCGATCTAATACGAAATTAATACCGAAACGATAATGACGTCCACGTTTATTGACCTTCCCGTTTTATTTTTCCGCAGATGTATTTTAGTAGTAAATGAAATAGGAAGTTATCGTTCGATAATTCGCCGTGGATCGAACTCTTATCGTCGATATAAACAATCGTGTTTTTAAAATACGAATGGGACATTATCAATGAGGAAAATAGGCGGATGTAAAATCGCGTTATCCTATATTTGCAGATTATCGAGATAACTCGTCGAAAAGCTTTTTAGCGCGATCGTGATAACGGTAATAAACGGAGAAAAAGAGAAAGGTAAAGAAAGAAATGGAAAGAGAAAGATATCAAACGCGGCACTTTTACTCGTGGAAAGTCGGAATCGTGTTAGTAAGAAAACGTCTCTCGATCCAAACGAACGTCTTATAGCCGTCCTATTATTTACTTCTTCGATTATTTCTCGCTTAGCAGAGCGTTTAGAAACTTAGTTAACGAGCCGGATCATCGACGCGAGATCGATGCCTGCATCATCGATAGGAGAGTGGGACGACGTCTTTGTAAGAAGAAAAAACAACAGACACGGAGAATATATCGACGAGATATGACGCAAAATATACAATATTAATAATACCAACGATCTATCTCTATAGCAATCTACGTATATCAAATTTTATTATACGTTTCGTTACGCGAGAGAAAATATTATATTACGGGACGAATAAATGGATTAACATACGGGCCGTTCGTTTTGTCAAAAGAAAGAGTAGAGGGAATTGATAAAGTTTGTATTTATACGTTGTGCATCATTTATCATTCAATTGGGAATAATAATTTTTCTCGTTCGGTTACGTACTCCCTAATTATTATCGAGGAAATTTATTTTTAATGTAAAAAGTTATGCGTCGATCAAATGGTCTGGTAATGGAATTTCAAAAAAAATTCTAAAACTCGAATTAATCGCTCTGACATGTCAATGCGTCTTACAAGCATCTATTTATCATCTTGTTACACGTGACATATCGTTCAATGTCGAATCATTTAATTTATATAAACAAGCAGCTGCGTTTTAGCTTTTTTTTTTCCTTTTCTTTTCTTTCTTTCTTTTTTCTTTTCTTTTTTTTTTTTTTTCCTTTAAAGCGACAGCTATCATCGCGGAAGAAACAAACTAATTATACCTGCTGGTATTACACACAGGTATGATGTCATTAGGCAAAGACCGGGCGATCTCGTTCAGTGACTCATCGTCAGTCGGTCGAAAGCGTTTACAATATACGATAGTTAATTAACCTATAATAATGCGCGTAAAAATACACAAACGTAACTATCTCTTATCCATTAACGAGAATCCTAGCGAATCGAGTTAAAAATAAAAGTGACGACAAGTATTCGATAAGAACAATATTTTTATTAAACGAGTCAATACTCGTTTACAATTGAAAATTCCAAATAATTCAATTAGAAAGAAAAAGGAGGAAGAAGAAGAAGAAGATTCACAGGTTTCTCAGAGAAATTAAACGATAGATACGATTTACCACGCTATTGGACGAATCCAAAAATGGAAGGTCATTGACCACGGCGTTCTCTCGTCGTTCCAGAGAATATACTCACACACATTCTCTCTCTCTCTCTCTCTCTCTCTCTCTCTCTCTCCCTCTCGCAATATTATTTTCGGACTACGTTCCTAGTATAATTTGCAAATGCACGAGCTCTAGTCTAAGATTTTAAGCAGATTCTATTAAGAGAAGATACTTTCCCCCTTGTTCCAAGACCTTCTCGAGAAGAGATCAAGCCTTTCTTTCCATTTTACTATTTTCACTAATAATAACAATTTGATCATACACACACAGACACACGTGCGGTGCACGAACGCACATACACACAGAGAGAAAGAGAAAGAAACACGTGCACAAAATCGATCGGAAGTAACGTAATAAAAGAGTGTCTCATTAATAGCATGATTTGAGAAGGAGGACAAGGGACAGCTGATGATCGAAGAAAGGAGAAACGGTATGGAAAGAAAACAAGTTTGCTAGCAGGTAGAACCGCGAGCTTGAGAAAACAGGCTTTCTCCTTCTCTTTCTTTCTTTCTTTCCTTCGAGTAAACTTGGAAGTGTGTACGTAAAAGCGAAAGAAAGAGAAAGAAAGAAAGAATGAAAGAAAGAAAAAGAAAGAGAAAGAGACAGAGGAAGAGAGAGAAAAAGAGAGAAAGAGAGACTATGGCGAATGACTCACGGAATCAGAATCAGCCGGAGAGAAAGGATTACTCGCGAGTTCACCCTCTAGCGTTTTACCAAGGAGCATTTACGCTCGAGCGACTACAATGGAGGATCGCTACTATATTAGCAGATAAATCTACATTCGTGGCTGCCGCCTTCCGTGCGGTTTTAACGATCGTGTACACGACAAAACCACCAGCAGCTCCGCCGCCATCCTTCCTTTTCCTTTATACGTGGAACGTTCTTTCTTTCTCTCTCTCTCTTTCTTTCTTTCTTTCTTTCTTTCTCTCTCTCTCTTTCTGTCTCTCTTTCTGTCTCTCTTTCTGTCTCTCTTTCTTTCTTTCTTTCTCTTTCGTTCTCGAGGGCAACGAGTAACTCGTGCGAGAAAGAAAGAAAAAAAAAAAAGAAAGAAAACGAAAAAAATAAAAAAGGCAAGAATTACACGAGCGAAGGATATAACCGCCACGCCTGTTTGAGATTCTTCGGTAAACATTGTCCGTCGAGGAGAGTTATTCCTAGCTGGAAAGAATTACGAGAGGCGTTGCGATTTTTATAACGTCGATCGCATAACTTTCATTTCCTTCCTCGCTTATCTTTTATCCTATTCATTTCAATTCACTAATTTTCATTTATTCCTTTCAATCAACTCAATGGATCACGATAGCGTTATATAATAATAATGATAGTAATAGTACTAATAATAATAATAATAATAATAATAATAATAATTAAAGGAAAATATTAATTCGCTTGGATTTTACTTTCGCGAAAGTAGAAATATAGTGTAAATGTCTGTATTTCTGTATAATACGTATAAACCGTGCTTAGATAACTATATCGCACAAGAGTGTACTTAATAGATCTCTTAATGCATACTTTGCGTCTTAGAGCACTCATGTATGTGCGTTTAATGAACCGTACGATTCAACGGAGGAGCAGAGAGGTTCATGGGAGGAGAAGATTTATTTAATCGATGGGTCGAAAATTATGGGGAATAATAATAGATCGATTAGAAAGGCGTCGATTAACGATCGTATTTGCGATATATTAAACTATACAAAAATATAATTTATATACATAAATATAATTCTTTGTTTATAGAAATATCAAATCGATAAGAAATCAATATTATCAACGATTTCGAAACTTTTCTTCACAAAGTTAATTCATTGTCCTCTCGGTACACTGACCTAATACGAATTGTGTAAGAATCAATGTATACACAGGTTTGTGTCAGAGGATTCGCTGAGCTGAAAGAGGGAAAAGAACGGCCACTCCGAAAAAGAGCCAATGAACTTGATTGACCTGAAAGAGAAAGAGAAAGAGAAAGAGAAAGAGAGAGAGAGAGAGAGAGAGAGAGAGAGAGAGAGAGAGAGAAGAGAGGTGCCTTCAAACGTTCCACGTTCTTCACGCTGTTTCTTCTTCTTCTTCTTTTACTTTTTTTATGTTACCGACTTGCGCCGTTTGTCTCGACCTCCTTCGATCTTTGTGAACTTTCGTTTTACGAGTTTAGACGCTTACTTATATTCTATGGCGCCTATCTTTCAAACCCAACCCAGACTTGAACGATCTCTTAAGAATACATTCGCAAAACGATCATAGGTTCTCTCTAATAGTCACGAATACAACTCTAACCTTTTTTCTTCCCTTTCCTTTCTTTCTCTCCTTCTCTCTCTCTCTCTCTCTCTCCCTCTCTCTCTCTCTATCTATCTCTATTTGTTATTGTATTTATCGTTAGAATTCAATCACAAGTGCATCGCAAGATCGCGTTATTGCTGTGAGTAGAAAACCTTGACTTTATTGCCCTGCTAGGCCAACAACGTGCCACCATCTCCTTTCCCTTTTTACTCCGCGCTTCGTTGCTCCGTTGATCAGTTGGTTTCTATACGCGAACGCGTATGCATACACATATGTATATATATATATGTGCATGCATATATATATATATATATATATATATATATATATTCAGAACGATACAACTATTTTCATTATGTTCGTTGGTATACATACTTGAACAAGTTTGAGACGTAGTAAGAGAACTATTGGAATCTCTCTCTTTCTCTCTCTCTTTCTTTTTTTATTACTACTATTTCTTTTTTATTCGAAATAAAAATCGAAAATATTCAAGCCGAGCGAGACGAGTTTTAATATCCATCGTATTGAAAAACATCGATAAAACGATGGAACACCGATTGAAAAAAAAAAAAAATCGTTCGGGAATCACTTTCTATCGCCATATGCCGTGCGTTAAAGTGACATTAGAAAATAGTTGGGTATCGATGAAAGTCGGACGTGATCGGTTTCGATATTCGCCGTCTGTATTACGAACGATTAATTTTCCTTTCGTTTTTCTTTCTTTCTTTTTTATTTTCCATCTTCTTTTCTCCTTTTCCTTCTTATATATATATACGTGCATGTATATCATAAACGATAATTACAAGATTCCTCTCTTTTGGTGTTAGAAATGGATGGGAGTCAGGCGATATTTGTTTTTTCTCGTGTGTTTGTAAACAACGACGTATCGTTGATAGCAATTCTCGTTGAGAGCACGCGTCGACCCACGAAAAGGAAAGAGAGAAGAAGAATAAAAAGAAAAAAAGAAGAAAACAGAGAAAAAAAAAGAAGAGCGATTAGATACGCCGAAGAATGTCCTGCGTATATGAATACAGAGTTAGAGTTTTAAATCAGGCTTGCGTAACGCGATCGCGCTCAAGCAGAATCCATTTACTCGTTCACCCAATAGACAAATATTTTTCTCGCAAGAACATACATAGATATCGATAAGATTAGAAAGAACACGTAGGAATCGTAACGTTGATTCCATCTTGCTCCAAAGTCTTTTCTTGTATATATTTATCTACGTACCTACAAATACGCGCGCGCGCGCGCGCGTGTGTGTGTGTGTGTGTACGCCTAGTCATATATAAACGACGTGAAATTCTATCGTTTAAGCGTGCTATCCGACGATGACCGACCGCGTTGTGAATTTTAACGAGGCTCTTCTCCTCCTCCTCCTCCTCCTCCTCCTCCTCCTCCTCTTTCCTCCCTCCCTCTTCTTCACCTCCACCTCCACCTTCATCTCCATCTCCACCTCCGCATCCATTTCTTCCTCCTCTTCTTCTTCTTCGTCTTCTTCTTCTTCTTTGCGGTCACGCTGGATAATGTCACGCAGAGCACGATCCTTCGACCGATACTTAAATATGCGACTCGCGAGTAAAACGATTTTTCTCAGACGAAAGTCGAGAATTGATATCTTATCTCGATGGTTTTTATTTTTTATTTCCTTTATTTTTCCTTCTTATTTCAAATTTCATTTTATTGTTTTTCTTTTTTCTTTATTTTTTTTTTGTTTCTTTTTTTTATTTATTTTTTATATATATATATATTTTTTTTTATCTTTAATATATTCACATTTTTTTCTCTTCATCGTAAGCTATTATAGAAAATAAATAGATACATCGATTATTCGTACTTTACAGTAAACAAATTTTAACGATCGAACGAGCATCGATAAATAGTTCGATGATACTATCAATAAATGCGTATACACGTATATGTACGTATAATCGAGAGATAAATCTTAGAAAGTTCAGGGTTCCTAGCTAGTCATTCCTTCTATTCTCACACAACTATATTTATAGGTATATAATATATATATATATATGTTATATATATTATATATCTCTATATATACAGTGTCCCAACGAGAAGCGACCATTAGGATTGTTGTGAAATTTAATGACTTTTTTCTGCTATCTCGAGTAATAAAATCGTTGGTTCACTCTTTTTATCAAATTATTTGACCGGAAAGAGTCGTGCTTTGATTTATTAGAGCTGGATTTTTACCCGGTTATCGTAAAAATCATTAAAAATGACCTGAATATGACCGGAAAAAATGTTTCTTCAACACGATGGAACTCCTCCGTGCTATGCAGCCCCGATACGGCAATTTTTAAAGCAGTATTTTTCCGATCATTTACGTCCTTTCATTTTTTCTTCTATGGAGATATTTACTATCCAGAGTAATTTGTCATCCAACCTCAGCTTCATTAGGAGAACTTCAGGCCAGAACGACGGCCCAGAAGAATGCCATCGGATTACACGGGATGTACTATAAAACCTTCGACGCGATACTCGGCAAAAATTTTATTATCGCGTGGAGAGATCGGCAATACACATTTTCGTTATTTCATGATGTAAAAATTGTTTTCAAGCTGAAATTTCGAAACGCATACATCTCGGAAATTATTGATTCAAATTAACAAGAAATATATTACGCTATTGTAAAGAGAATTAAAAGATCTTTCAAACGATAGACCCTGCCGTAAAACGATCCCTGTTGCCATATAAGATTTATGAGAAGATTAGAAATCTCCAAAAGGTTAACCCAAAAACAAGATTGACCTATCTCGGCATTGTTCGAAAATATCATCAAATTTCGTAATAATCCTGATGGACACTTTTCGTTGGGACACTCTGTATATATACGCACACATACATGTCTCGTATACTCCTACAAAGTTTGATGAAACGCAGTTTGTAAACATACCACATTGTATGTGCGTTATTCGAGGACCGGAAGTTGCTCTAATCAAATTTATATTCTCGCTATCGTGTCTTCCTGCATTCTAAACGTGCCTCGAAAGAAGAAACATTTATCTCGACCTTCGTTAGGAACGAACATTCAATTTTTTTTTTTTCATCCTCCTAAGCTGATTTCTAACGATCGATTTATTTAATCGATGTTAGGAAAATTCATTTGAGAATATTTAGAATTATAGAGAAAGTTTTATTAGAGATACTTACTTAGAAAGGATATTAAGATATATAAATATATTTTTAGAATGAAAAGATTAGACGCGAACGTCAAATTTCGTTCTTTCTTCGATTAGATTAATAGATATATCGAGACGACTATCCTGCTCGTGTTTTGCGATGTTTTAAGCGTTATCTTAAGAGTGGCCTTTCGCGAGAGCAAAAAAAAAAGTGAGACGGATGGAAAGAGATAGCGTCGCCACTTTGTGATACGGATTGATAAATGTACTCGTTACGTCATAAACTTTTCACGTAAAAGGCAATACATACATTGATTTCTAAGCTGAACTCAAGTTGCCTTGAAGGCGTCTATCAATAAAAGACCAAGTAGATAAATAAACATAAATATCGTCCAGTTGCAATAGCCTACGGTGAAAAATAATTAATTATATAAGGCCGATCGAACATTTGAATTTCATAGATTCGAGAACCTCTTTGTCGTAGAATAAATCAAGGTGACGTATTAATTATATGATTTTTCTTACGACTGTAGACGATTCTTCGTGGTCTTTTTTTTTTTCTTCTTTCTAATTGTTTTTTCTAACATTTTTCCTTTTTTATCGAGAAAGGAAACGTAAGAGAAAAATGAAAGAGAAAAAAAGATTATAAAAATTTCACGCTCATCTCGTATAAAATCCAATTGAAATTTTCTTTTTTCATAATACTCATGTTAGAACGGTGTCATAACATTTACGTAAAAGTTCGTTGACATTCGGACTAAATAGAAGTAAGGAAAACATAAATTCTTAAGCGAACGAGGTAAGAGAGGGCAAGGGACGCGGGGTATATGTACGTAGGCGATTAAACAAATATCGGTATGAGTCAGGCACATAGTAAAGGAACATATTTGTTGCACACGGTAACATCGCGATATCGAGGCGTGTTTTAACAGGTACGTTTACTTTTATCGCGTCTCTCGTAAGACCTATGAGTCATCTTAAGTCACGCGAGGCATATCATCAATCTTTTTATTTTATTTTCTCTCTCTCTCTCTCTGTTCCTTTTTTTTCTTTCCTCCCCCCTATATCAATACTTAGTAGTTGATCCTTCGAGAAACGCGAAGAAGGAAAGACAAATCAGACTTTCTTTAACTTTTTTTCGTGTCTCAACATAATCTATATAAAATATTTTTTTTAACGAAAAAAAAAAAAAAAAGAAACATTCTCGTAAATATCTATCCAATTATATAAATATGTATGTGTATATATATATGTATTTATGCATCGTCGTTCGAAAAGACAAAAGAAATAAATGAAAATGAATTCGACTCGAGATAGACGTTTTATAATGACTTACATAAATATCCGCAGACATTTGTCACTTTTGTCATTTATCGTTCCTTCCTTTCCACTTTCCCCTTGAATACGATTAATGTATGTATCTACATAAGTACAATAATATTATCATCCATCGACTAAGCGAGTACTATATTCTCTCTTACGCGAATGGACTTTTTTTAATCAAACGTAGTCGTAAGAATTACAACGAGAAAATGTTATGAGCACGGTTTATTGTGGCAAGAGAGGCCTAGCTCGAGCGAGTATTTATAACGATACTTTAAACGGGAATCGTGCCAAGAGTATAACGGCGATTTATATCCGCCATCTTTAGCAACAAGGGAGAGAGAAAGAGAGAGAGAGAGAGATCACGACTGCGTCCACTTTTGTTTCGTTGTTCAATCGTACGATGACATTATGCATAAACACATACACACACATAACATAAACTATCTAACTATAAAATTTATCGAAGACATTTTTCTATTTCTTATACGTAGAAAATATTCGATCGACGTATATATTTATATATATTTTTTTTTTTTCAACGAATTCCTCGGAAATTTACTATTAATAATAATAATAATAATAATAAAATGGGAGAGAGAAAAGGAGAGAAGAACACGTACGATCTCGAGTCGTGCCAATTTTACAAATAATTCTGACGTTACTAACGCAAACGATGTTTTCGTCCGTCTACTTTGTTTCGTACGTAAGTAAGTAAGTAAGTAAGTAAGTAAGTAAGTACTACGTACGTAATGTTTCGTACTAGTTACTATTCCGTATTGGTTTCGCAAATTTCTTGATCTTTTTCTTTCTTGTTTCTTTTCTTTTGCTTTTTCTATTTTTTCTTCACCTTTCGATTCAAATCACTCTCGTGCTTGGACGTTTAAGAAACAGAGAAATATCGAAACACGGTATTAGAAACTCGACCGTAACCGTTAGAACACGCATCGGTGATATTTTCAACGTGATTTGCATTGCTAAAACGTTGACACGGCACAGACCTTTTTGGTCTCATCATCCTGTTTGTTTATCGACACACAATGTAAACAATCGAATATGCGGTCGACTTCATCCTCGTATTTTCGATTAGCTTCTTCCTCTTCCTAACATTTACACGTGTCGATGTGTATCAAAATAGAATAAATTACTATGGTGGTGCTATGTAATCGTATGTGAACGATTAAACGTATGTGAACAACGTACCGTTATTAATAATAGTCATAATAATAATGAAGACGACGACGATAATGATAATCTCGATACTTTTTTATTTTTTCTTTTTATTTGCAAAATATTACGTTCGACTCCGAACGACATTACGATATTGTCAAAGTTTATTTTAGGATAGATCGATCTATCGTATTAAACAACATGAAAAAAAGAAAAGAACGATCGAGAAAAGTCAGTTCTATGTTTTCGAATAAAATGAATATTAAAAAACATATGAGAGATGGTAATAATTAGCTTTGCGCGTGTGTTTACGAAGTATCAAAGTATGTACATATGCCATGTGTTAACTGGCATATGCGTCTTTGCACTAAACAGTATCATGAAACGATGAAGGAAGATAGATGGAGAGAGAGAAAGAGGGGGGGGGGAGGGAGGGAGAGAGAAAAGAAAGATCAATTAAAATATTTATATTCCACGCAAGAAAGACTTCGTGGAATTTCTGATGGCGATAGCAATATAAAAGATATTTCAATTCAATATCTCTTTAATTAAGAGTGTATGTACACACGTAATATAATTTTAACGAAGATCAAATAAAAAGTAAAAGGAAGGCAGAGAGAAAGAGAGGAGACGAACAAATGTTCGAAAGTAAAGAAAAGTTGCATAAGACGACACCTAATCTCATTAAGAATAGCAAATCCTTAGTGTCTGACGAAAGGGCAAGGCAAGTCCGAAAAATTCGAAGGATGATGCACTCCGCTTGATAATCCTCGCAAGTTGAAGGTCATGACGTAATAGAGAAACTCCATTGAGAGGTTTCGAATCCAGTAACCAACCTATAATCACGTAAGCTACTTTAACCGGAAGCAGACGTGTACGAAGAGTGATCCGTCGACCTTCTCCTTCCTCTTCTATCGTCTTTATTTCGTAAACTTTTAATTTTACTAATTCTTTCATCACCAAGAGCAAAGTTACGTCAGAACGATTCCGCGGTTTGTTTTCATTATCTTTTGCTAACGTGGAAGTCTTACAAACGTACGGTGACATATGTATCTTACATACATTAATATCGCGCAATCGTTCGCGTGTATCATTTAATATTAATAATATTTAATAGGTCTCGCATTAATTAAGAGCTTTATATATGTATGCATATAGGTATGTACATTTCATTTGATTCGATTTGATAAGATTCTTAAAAGATATAATAATTTGTTATTACGATAATTAATCGTTATTGAACATAATTCAGAACGATTTTCTTTCGAGTCATTTAACGGCCACTCGTTGTTATTATCGATCCAAGTCCTTGTTCATCCAAGTTTATGAAAAACGGCGCGTGCGAAGGATAAACCAGAAACCGGAAAAATATTTACGATCGACTTTTCGTGTGTGTGTGTATATATATTATATACTATATATATATATATATATATATATAGTATATATGCACATATGTACGAGCAAGGAAGCATGTAAACGAGGAAGCGTTCAAACGTATTCACGATATACTTATCTACATACTACACCCACTAAACCTGCTGACTCGTCAACGATGAGCACATCATTAAGTGACTTCTCTTCCGAGGATATAAATGTATCTACTTATGTACATATACATACATGTATATGTATGTAAACACAGACATATAAAATTATATATCGAATAGATTTCACCGAAAAGGTTATTGGCCCAATGATGAACGAGTTTATATGATCGAACTACTACTACGCTCGTCTCGTAAAATATATCAAAAAAAGGATAAAAACACGTTGCGATATTTATGTAAATCTTACGATAATTCCAAGTCCTTTCTTTTTCCTTCCCCTTTCCTTCCTCTCTCTTTCTCTCTCTTTGCAGGATAAGAGCTTCCATATCTTTCTTATACCGGATAAAAAAAATATATCGGAATATCACGGTGAGAACGATCTCGGCAAAAGGAAATAAATCAATCGACTTACATAACTACGTATTTCTTGGAATGATATTCGGCAAAAGAAGGTAAAAAGGAAACAAAGCGTGCGACAGAGAGAGAAAGAGAGAGAGAAGAGAGAGAGAGAGAGAGAGAGAAAGAGAAGAAAACTTGTTTACATCGCAGCCGGCAACACGTGACTTCTCGTTCGACGCGTTGATTGGTGCGTAGGGAAGAAGGGGGAGAGAGAGAAAGAGAGAGAGAGAGAGAAAGAGAGAGAGAGAGAGAGAGAGATGGATAGAAAGAGAAAAAGTAGGAGGCACGCAAGAAGACGATGTCGTGTTGATCACACGTTCGTATTCTTTCTCACAATTCATACAAACTTAAATTCATTACATAGAAGGTAACGCGTCTTTCAATTTTCTTCGACCTTCAATATAATTACACAGGGTGACTCCGAAGTAGAAATTAGAACAACGATATTAATTATTAAGAAAGGCTCTTAAAAAGGGAAAGCGAACGTGACAATTTTTATCTTTTTCTTTTTGTTACTTTTCTCTTCTTATTAACGTGTAAATAATGTTGCGAATAATAAATGCGTTGCGTTGTATCTAATACGAAGATATTATTATCCGTATAACGTTTACGTTAGGAAGATAGAAGTTAAAGTTATCGACCTTGTACCTTAATCGGCTCGGAGTTAATTCTGACGTTAAATGGAATATCACGTTCGTGGAATTCAAGATAGACTTCTTGCATATATCGAGAATAATTTTCACGACCTTACACAACCTTAACGTTATTTCCTCGGATCGTTACAACGTATAAACTAGTGTTCGCTAGTTCGCCATTCGTATCGCACGTAACGTCGAATCTAACCAATCGCAAGAGAGCGCGGGAAAAGGATAAGTAAGCGTAACTCGTTTGAATCGAGGAATAGATTCATCGAGTTATAAAAGAGAGAAAGAGAGAGAGAGAGAGAGAGAGAGAGAGAGAGAGAGAGAGAGAAAGATAGAAAGAGAAAAAGAGACATGTCTTTCGACGAAAATAAATATCTACGCGTGCATTATCCTATTCGTATTATTCGTAGAATAATAATAGTAATGATATCTCTCGCGTCTTCAATCTCTCCCAGAGAGACTCTTCCGCGTTATACTTAAAACATTCTCGACCTCGTCGTTTGGCTCCGATGCTCGTTTTGTTATCCGGGGGTTTCTTCAAATATAACTTGCGTTTATGCGTCTACACTATATACACACGTTTCTTCGTCCAGAAAATGTCCGTGGAAAAAAAAGAAAGATGAAGAAAAAGAAGATAAATAAATAAAATTAAAAAAAAAAAAAACAGAAGAATAACGAGAAGAATAACGAAAGAAAGTACAAAAAATAGAAGTAGAAATACAAGTAGTAGAAGAAGAAGAAGAAGAATGCAACCATACTTCGTAGAAGATTGAAAGCATTTTGGAAGGTGGCGTACGTGCAAGCCGAGCTTCGAGCGTGATACAGCCCTGACCCACTTTCGTGTCTTCGACCGGCTCAAGTACTTACTCCGTTCGCTTCGAATCTTCGATCTCCTCGGACCCTTTCGTTCCACGCACGTGGATGCACGTATATTCGAAGAATGAACATGTATGGATAAACTGAGAAAGTTTAATCCTTACGAGTTTCATCCTCTATATCGAATGACCTTCCGTAAGGAAATACTTTTTCTTCAAAAATCAATGGGAACGATAAACGTTAGGGAGAGTCGACACGTGTCTGTAATATCGAACGCGTGTAAAGTTTTACGATTAATCCGACCTTCTGTTCTTTCTCCGATTACCTTTGTCTTTATTCACAAACAAGAAGAATTAATCTTCGCTCGTGTTCACGCTAGAACGGTATTAATTTATTTTCAACTTCGATATGGTTGTATACAGAACGATTCTCGAACGAATTGTATATATAGAGAATAATACAAAAGAGTAATTAAGAAGAGATAAATCAAATTTAATAATACTCGCTGAGGATTTATTCCTTGTGTCAGTGTTTTCATGTTTTTAGTAATCATTTGTAACTTGTACAATAATAATTATACCAATGAGTCGTATATCTTCGTATGAACATATATTAAATATGAAATACACGAGAAGGTGGATAGAGAATGATAATCGATCGTTCAGTAGTACCACGATTACACGATAGACGATTTTGAAGTGAGCGCGCGAATCCGTTCTCCTGGAATATGCAGCCAACAAAAAAAAACAAATGTTTTACCTTCCGAGATTCCGCCATGCTACCGCCAAACAAATCACACAACTCGTTTCGTCGTACGCTTTCCGAACGACGCTCGAATTGACACACTTCTTTGACTTTATATGTGCCACTCAATCGCGTACACCATAGAAATAACGTAATCCATCGATTACTTAGATAATCCGTCTCAAATCTTTTATTTTTCGATGTGCTACGCAGTTACACGCGTCCGGCATTTTTCGTCATACCGGCGAAATGCGTCGCGTGGCGGGAAGCGCGACGCCCTATCGACTTTCGATATATCGTTTATAATCGCACTCTCTCTCTCTCTCTCTCTCTATTTCTCTGTTTCTATCTGTCGACCGAAGTATCCATAACCTGCTTTTCGAACGAGTCGAAGGCATGGTTTATAATTAATAATTTCGTTAAATTGAAGTTAACCTAATCGTTTATGTCTTTTACTGTAAAACTGTTAATACGAAATTCGAGTCATAAATGTTCGTCGAATAAAATCTTCCAGTGAAAAGATAGTATAATGCTTAAAGAGGTTTAATAGGTTATGAAGTAGGTTATGAATTGTTTTGAGTTTCGAAAATTAGAAATAAAAGTATAGTTTAATGATTATATTTATCGTGTAATTATTTAACATTATAATAACAATAGGAATTTCTGGTGATAATTATATCCTTTTAATACGTTATACGTTTCACTTCATAAATTATCGGAGATATTTGTATATAATATTTGAAACATGTCGATTAAAGTAACGCTACATACGAAGCTATGGACAAAATTTAACAAAAATAATGATATTTATGGTTTTTTGCGATTACATTCTACGAAATTCTCTCTCATTCAAAAATTACAATATTCGACGAAGAAAAATTTTGATGAAAATATTATCTACAAAATTGATCCAAAAGTTGAATTCTTAAGAGATAAAATATTGTATAGCGAATATTTGTTTTATGAAAAGATTAAATTGGGATATTTAAAGCGTTTAAAACTAAAACAGAAGTTGGAACAGATACAAGAGAGAAAACAAGTAATGCAACAAATAAATGAGCCCACATTTAGTGTTATATTAAACCATATTGGTAATAATAATTGTACAGACTTTAAATCTATAAATGAAACAGAAACACTTTCCGATCCAGGTGATAAAAAATCATCTAAGATCATACACATGCCTTACGCATTTACTGATAGTTTTACAATTGTGGATATGCCTGTTGAGAATATTCCTAAAAACAAGAGTGATGAATCGTCGCTTAATGAAATGTATAAGACCTTGTATGAAAAATATTTAGAAACCACAAATTCAATACAAGGTAAAGAAAAACCAAGTTTTATAGAGTACGAAGAAACCTATCGTGAACAGGAATTAAAAAACTTACGGAATGTTGCGAGTAAGTGGATGGATGATTATGAACAATACAATGATATGCAAGAAAATCCAAGTGATTGGCTTTATGGTTCACCTAATCAAAACATCGAAATTAGTAGTATCCCATGTGGTGGTTGTGGAGCTTTATTACATTGTAAAGATCAAGCGCTTCCTGGTTATTTACCCTCAGAATTATTCTTAGGTGTAACCAATGACGAACTAAAAAGCATGGTTTGTCAAAGATGTCACTTTTTAAAACATTATAATACAGCTTTAGATGTGAAAGTATCTTCAGAAGATTATCCAGAACTGTTAAAAGTTATAAAAACAAAAAAATGTGCAGTTATTTTAATGATAGATTTAACAGATTTTCCATGTAGTATATGGCCAAATATTGGTAGTATCTTGCATCCTTATACACCAGTATTTGTAGTTGGAAATAAAATTGATTTGTTGCCTAAGGATTCGTCAACATTCGAAAGTCATGTTAAAGAGTGTATATCAAAGGCCATAGAAGATGCAGGAATAGGACAAAAAAATATTAAACATATATCCTTAATTTCTGCTAAGACTGGATATGGAGTAGAACAGTTTATAAATAAATTACATAAACTATGGGGATATAAAGGTATATAAAAATTTATGCTATGTAAACTTAAAAAGATATACTTGTTTTTTCTTATTAGATCGCATCTTAATATTGCAGGAGATGTATTTTTAATTGGATGCACAAACGTAGGTAAATCTTCGTTATTTAATGATCTCTTACAATCTGATTATTGTAAAGTGCAAGCTGTTGATCTCGTACAACGTGCGACGATATCTCCATGGCCAGGAACAACTTTGAATTTGTTAAAATTTCCTATTTTGAATCCTTCTAAGTGGAGACTTTATTGTAGAACATTGAGGTTACAAGCTGAGACAAAAAACGAGCATGCAAGAGAATTCGTACAAAATTATCAATTAAGATTATCGCGTAATATAGAACACGCTACATTACAAGGTACATTAAGGATGTCTTATGTTGTTCACTTAAAATTTATTAAATTCAGTTCTTTTTTGTATCTTGCAACATTATTAATATTATCTAGGAGCTATTGGTAAGACCTTTACATCACACAAGATCAATAATTCAAAGAATTTCGATGTCTTTTCTTCAAGTTCTGAATCTAATAAAAATAAGTTTGGATTGGATGAAACTAGTCCTGAATATATAAATAGCCATTGGTGTTATGATACACCTGGAACTATTCAACCGGATCAAATAATGGATTTATTAACAATTGAGGAAATAATAAAAACATTGCCAAATAAAATAATTTCACCTAGAACATTTGTTTTACAACCAGAAGAAACAATATTTATAGGAGGTTTGGGAAGGTTGGACTATTTAGAAGGAAACGAATTTATTAGGTACTTTGTTTATATACCAGGTTTAAATTGCATCCATATATTATTTCTATAATTACAAATTTTTACAGATGTACAATTTTTGCAAGCGACGAATTACCTATCACAATGTGCCGTGTCATTGATGCGGATTATTTATATAAAGAATTATTACACACAGAAGCTTTGGTTGTGCCTATAAATAATCCGCAGAGATTGAAAGTATGGCCTCTCTTACAGTCAAAACAGTTTGAAATAACAGGTATCAGTAAAATAGAGTCTACAGGAGATATTGTTTTATCAAATGCAGGTAATTCTATGTATACAATATGAACGATTAAGTAAATGAAAAATATTATAATATTAATTTAATGAGTTAAAATATTACAAATTATTTGAAAATCATAAAATATTAAAATATATTTCTATAGGTTGGATAGCAATCACTGCCAAAGAAAATGAAAAAGTTAAGTTACAAGGTTGGACTCCATGTGCACGAGGTATTCATTTAAGAATACCAGCTCTCTTGAAAAAATCTGTTACTCATCGTGGTGCAAGGGTAGCAGGTACACCGGCTTATAAAAAAGGAAGACAAGTTTATATAAAGAAATAAATTTGAAATTAGTGTTTTTTGAAACTTACTCTGTAAATATGTATATAGTACATTGAAGAATGTAACATGAAAAATTAATACTGTAATATAATACCACAATACATGATATTGTGGTCTTCTAGTTATAAAATTCTGCTTGTACTAATATTTATTTTTTAAGAAAAACAAATATTTCAATAACACAGGTCCAATTTTAATCACGACATCATAATATAAAATGCATGATAGATGCATGTCAATTTTTTATGGATCAATTTCTTCAGCATGCATTCTTGCTTGTTCATACATTCTCTTATAAAATTTTTCCATATTTTTGTAAAAATCTTTCAATTGATTTTGTTCGCATTTATGATAGGTTTCATTTACGTTATCTACCGTTTTTACTTTCGATCCTAACCTGCAAAATAAATTATGTATATGATATTTTTTTTATTAGTAATAATTATCTTACAATCATTTATTAGTAATAATTATCTTACATCGATACTGTTGGTTCTTCTTGTGCTGTATGTACATTGTTTGGAGATTGAATAATATTGTCATTTTGATCATTAGAAAACTGATAAATACATTTAGAGAAATGATGGTCTTTTAACAAATCCTTTTTACAATAAATATTATAACTTTGCGCAGTATTAGTTGGATCATTTTGATTAGAAAAGTAATATTTATATTTTAAACAAACGGGACATTTGTCATAAGTATGTAAATCATTATATGAAGCTAAGGGTTTAGATTTTTTTTCTGAATAACATGGTTCACAATCACAAATAAATCTTTTTCCTGCACAACAATATTGATCATTAGAACATTGTATTCTTTTAATAGGATATGTATATGAGTTTAACTTATTATTTGATTTCTGTTGAGATCTGTAAAAACAGAATAAAATAATTGATTAATATAACTATATTTGTCCTATATTTCTACTTTTTATATGCTATACATACAATTGATAATTTTGATCTTTAATTATTCCTTGACTATGACAAACTCTTTTTTGTCTGATAATACCCTTGACTGGTCGTTTTTTGCTGATCCATGATACATTCTGCAAAGTATTTTTTTTTACAGGAATTATGATCGATGTAATTTAAAATTAATAACAACCTAATACCTTTGAGTTTATTGTTTTTGGATTAATAATATGTATTCCTGACGTCTTAATATTATTTATGTCTATAATTCCTTCTATAATTGTTTTTGTAGACACTTCAATTTTAGGTGCTATTATACCCTGCACATATATATATTTTATTGTATTGATGAATTAAGAATGAATGTATATAAAAACATTTGTTAATCTTACAGGAAAATATTTAGTAGATTCCATAAGTAAATCTATATCTACACAAGCTAATTGGTCTTTAAGACATGATGTAGGGTATAATAAATCAACTAAATTTGTTTCAAATGTAGCTAAAATGACTTCTCTACCAGAAGGTGTAACCCATTGTACTAATTCTGCAAAAAAGAATTCTTGTTCCAGGCTATGTTGTAATTCTGTTAAAGAAATTACATGAAAAAACATTTTTTCAAATGTAAATTTTTCATGAAATAATAATGGAAAAACTGGTGTAATTCTATGAGACACTCTATTAGAATTCAGAGTATTAATTTTTAAAGATATTTTTCCATTTGGACATAACCAGACACCGGGACAAGTTACCTATAAAAAATCACTAATTTTATGATCCATTTTATTTGAAAAAAAAAATAAGCTTTACTTTGGAAAATTGGTGACAATAATTATATACATACAGCGCGAAGATCAAGCTGTATTTTAACAAAAAAACCTCTTCCTGTCATGTTCATTGACAACTACTTCACTAGCACAAGTAATTCCATTGTATTGAGCAGGAAGAGTTTTTGTTTTTATTTTTCTATCACCATTGGTACTATCACCACGCTTAATTAATTTTTTTAATTATTTAATAAATTATATCAACAAAATATTCTCTTAGACATTTTTATTAAATAAGGCACTTATCAATTCTTTAGAAATTGCCATATTGTCAGATGAACACTGGTATATTCTAGTATACATGTTGCCAGGAAACAGTAACACAACATTAGTATTGAATTTGACATAGTTGTAAAATTTATATCAAGATAAGATTTATATGAATAGGATTTAACATGAGTTAATCACATATATACGAATATACGAATTAATAACGTTCTTATAAACGAAGATATAAAATTTTATCTTTAGATTTTATGGATATATATGTGTATATATATATATATATATATATATATATATATATATTTTACGTGCATAAAAGTATCATGTTTTAAATGGGACACCAGTAAATCTCTCTACTGGTAGACCTTTTTGAAGATGTCGTTGATATAACTCTTTCTTAATAAAATCACACTCTTTTTTAGCAAAATATAATCTTGGATCAACTGATCTTGGTATCAATGGTTTTGTAAACCATCCATATCTAGAATCATTTCAAACAATTAAAAAATTTTTATTTGTAGTATGTAATCTTTTATAATTAACGTTGATAATTTACTCCATATTAACTGAAGGAGGTCTAAATTTATAAATATCTTTTGGTTTCAAAACTGTACGTTTCTCAATAAAATTAATATATTCTTCTGGAATGTCAAGTAAAGAAATAGCGTCATGACGTGCATAGAATTTTCCAGTCAAAGATTTTATTTGAGTTGTAAGAACGTATTTTTCTTGTAGCTTCAATGTACGACTTTCTTTTTCATATCGTTCGATATAGAAACGTAATTTAATAGGATCCATAGAAAGGATCTTTTCATAAAAACAGATATGACTAGCTTAACAGGTTCAATCATTAATCAATCATTAATGAAGTTGCTCAAATGTGGAAAAGAAAAATATAGTCGTTCAATTATTAATATTTATTTAAAATGTGTATATCAATAGAAAACACATACATAACAAGCGGAAGACTATGGTTGATCAGTCAGAGGCTTCTATACAAACATCAACTTTCTTCGCACCTTGATTGATCTAACCAGCAATCATCTTTTCGAATATAAGGCAACATTGCTACAAGGAATCAAAACCCTATTTAGTTTCTCATACTTTCAAACAGCATTTTTACATATATCATTATTTTTTTTTTTTTTTTTTTTTAACAAAAATTATTACTTTATGATTAACAACAACAGATTTTTTGTATAAATTATAAGATCGTTCATAAATGTTTCTGAAGATGTCTAATAGAACTATTTGACATAAGAAAAGAGCTCATAGAAATAAATGAGCTTCGTTCGATATTTTTATTCCGATATTGTTACAACAACTTAATATAACTTTTTATATTTTTTGTTCGAATGTACGATCAACGACTGCCAATATCACTTTTATAGTTCTATAAATATTTAAGTCCAAATAATATTATGTATATTATTAGATTTGATACAGTTGATGTTACAAAAAAAAAAAAAAACGAACTCTTGAATGTGAATGTTATATACAATGCCGCACTTACATAACTTACAATATCCTTCATAAAACGATATCATTATATTTGGGAAACACAATGCTATATGTATGCTATACAGTACAATTGTATCGATAAACTATATGCTGGAATTTTCTTAACAAGAACGCAGTTGTATGCTATGCTAATTCTATTTGCATTTTGACATCGTGTTATTAATCACATCATCGATTTTTTGTTGCAAAAAAGAAGGAGAAATTGATCATTCTATAAAGATATTTCGTTAGTGTGCCTTAACATTTTTTTTGATAAATATAAGCATTAAATATATAGATTGTGTACATATAGCTTTTTGTTTAAAGCTATTATAAAAAAAGAAAAAAAAAAAAAGAAGGTAAAACACAAATATTGACACAACTACCAAGAAATATAAGAACTAAATGATTAATACAACATTCATGTCATTCATGATAAATTTATGTAACCACATAATCTTACTTGCAATAAAAGAGAGAATAGATAACATTTGAAAATATTTTAATTAAGGACGTGCGACAATTTCATTTCATTTAACAATATTTCTTTCTTGTTATTTCATCGTATATATTGTCTTTGCAACAGAGCTCTTATCATACAAAGAAGCTTGAAATATATAGATAAAAATACTTAAAATATATTTGTTATATAAAAACATTATAACATTAATTATTGCTTTCACGTTTAAATTTGATACATTACTTTACATAGACGATATAAAGTTTTATATAGTATTTTCATTATTCTTTCGAAATTTATGCTCAAAATAATAATATATGTTAAACGTGAAAGCAAGTATTTATAATATATTCAAATAAAACTTAACATTGTTGGTACTGATTCATTTATCCATGAAATATTTAAAAGCCTAATAAAAATTTCTCTAAAATATTGCATAAATTACTTTCATTCTGGATTATTGTAAAAATCTAAGACACAAAAAGATGGATATAGTAATTGAAAAATATACTTTTCGACTGGATAAAAATATATAATATAAAAGGATGCTCCTCTCTTTCTCTCTCTCTCTATTGTTCCTTATATTTAATAATCCTTCATTCAGTATTATGAATAATTGATTGTAAATCTGACGAAGTTGAAGGCATATCGTTGGATTCACTATTACATTGACTTGTTATTCTGCAAAACAAAACAATCGTTTGTAATACATTTACGATAAAAAATAATATTTTATTTTAGAAAATTGATTAAAACTTAAAAAATCATATAAATACCTTCCTTGTTCTTCAAGTTCTTTATTAATCTCTTCTGTGGATTCTGTTCTTGCTTTAGCTATACATGTTTTAGATTTAACTAAATTTGTATTGTAATATCCATTTTCGCATCTGTTTAGGTATTCATTGGACAATGGAGATTTTCGTACTGTTAGATATTCTGGATTACTTGGAGACAATAATTCTTCGTAATATTCTACTGTCTTTGGTTCCGAGGAGATAACAGTAGATCCGTATTTTCTCGGTAGCATACTAGAATTTCTACCTCCATAAAATTCTACCGGATTATTATTTAATATAGAATTCAGAGAAGAATTTCTATATGCTCCTAAGTCATCGTCCATATTAAAGTCTGTACTGTGGTACCTTTTATGTGCTGTAGATAATTCTAATGTTGGAGATCTTAAATATTTTCGTAACGGATCGTATGTTGAATGTGAGAAGGTACTATAATGTTCAGTGGGTGTTTTAACTTCTGTGTTGTATGACACTAGATCTGTGTATTTTTCTTTATCGATCGGTGATTTTCTAAATGGCGATATGTCGTCGTTGTGTAGGCTATAACTTCTTTGCATTAGTTTTTTATTGGATGAAGGATAACTATTCAGTTTACTACGATCTCTATCTCTTGAATTACTAGAACTATATTTCCTTGGTAATGTGCTGCTTGGCAAAGTTACTCCTGGCGGTGGTACTGTTAAAGAAGGCCTTCTTCTATCATTAAATCTTAAATAAAAACTTCTCCTTCGTATTCTATCTATTACAGATTCTCCCTGATCGCCACGCGAAAAAAGAGAATACGAGGGTGAAGTGGGTGAACTTAAATCAGCTCGCGTGTGATTCATATCGGCCGAACATATCGACCAAGAATCAAAACTGTCTGGTTCATCGGCAGGTGAAGTCACTTCGTCCGCGTAAGTATCTATGTTAGTAGATTGCGTTGTATCTTTGAAAATATCTTTTTCAATTGCAGGTTCAGTTTCGTCAATATTATTTGGGGCAACGTATTTTGCGTTAATTTCATCTTCTTTCCTCGCGGTAATATCTTCGTTGGATGGTACGGTATCATTATGTGATTCTATTTGATTTTCTAGAAGTCTTGCACATTCATTGACCTCTTTCTTCAATTCGGCAACATCCTTAGCTCTCAATGGTTTATCAATAATTATTTTGTTACCAGTAATAGTGGCGTGATGCGTCATTTTCGATAAAGAATCTAAGAACTTTTCTGAAGGGATATCAGCATTGGTTTCATTTATTTTTGGAGATTGAGACGGCGCGTTGACATTTGCTTTAACTATTTCAGATTTTGGGGATTCCTTTTTAGGGGTGGTATTTCTGAATGTGTGCTGAGGTATTTTAGATAAATCAAGCTTTAAACTTCCTCTGTTCCCTCGTGGGTCACTAGGTTTCGTTTGAGTAGCATCAGAATCCGTAATATTTATTTGAGTACAATCGGGATTTTTACTTGAATTATTTCCAGATGCTATTAGTTCTGATTTATTTGATATTGTATCAACGGCAGAAAGATTTGCTTTCGTCTTTGTTCGTGTTTCTTGAGTAGAACAGTCGCTGGTTGTAGGCTTTGTTGAATTTTGTAAGTCAGACGTACGTTCGTTTGAATTATCAGCATTGATCGCCGGAGCTTCTGGACTTTTTTCTTTTTTAGGCGAGGTACTACCTTTTGCAATAGGTTTTAAAACTTTTCCTTTTTCTTCCGATTTGCTGTCAGAATTTTCAGACGATTTTTTGACTACTTTCTTAACGACGCGTACAATTTTTTTCTTCTTAGTACCTTCAGCCTCTTCCTTTTGCACTGGTTCCTTTAATTTACTGATTTTTGATGTTTTCTTATCGCCATTTTCTTCTTTCTCCCCTTTCGTAACCGCAGTACCGATCTTTTTTACAGATCCTATGTTCTTTTTCGTCTTTATTACTTTCTTCTCTTGCTTACAACTATTTCCTTCTGCGGCGACGTTGTCTATTACTTTACGAGTCTCTGATACATTAGAAATAGGCTTAGGATCATCTTCTTTTTTACATAAATTTGTTTTCTTAACTATTTCTTTGTCGACTGAAATCTCTGTTGTAGATGATTTATCCATTTGCGATTCATCTTCTACGCTTGTTTTTAACTGTTTTTCGTTGGACAATTTCCTCTCTTTCGAATTCGTATCTTTTTCCTTTACTTTGTCTTTGTATTGCGACTTTTTCGATTCCGTTTGAGAATTATCCAAAGGTTTTTTACTTTCTGTAGGTTTTTTAATTAATCTAGAGTCATTTTTAACCATTTTCATTGGAATTTTACTTGTGGATGACGTATCCTCGTTCGTCGAAGAAGCATCCGGTTTTACAAGCTTAGGAGGACTTTTCTTTAACTTGCTCATTATAGTACTTTGCGATTTGATTGCGTTTGAATTTTGTTTTACATCAGAACTTTTAAACAGTCCTAGAACAGACGATACTCTACTTTTTCTAGAATTAAGAGAATTCTCTTTCGAAGACAGATCCTCGACGCTAATTGCCCTTTTTATTAAATTTGATTCTGTGAACAAGGAATCTGACGGAGGTGCCGAGTTTTCTCTCAAAGCTCTTACTTTCTGATCGATCAAGAGACCGCCATTGGACGAAGATTTTGGTGTTTCATCAGTTACGCGAAACTTTTCTAATTTCTTTTCTAAAGAATGTAGAAAACTATTTCTCGAGGATTGCCTTTCAAATTTCAATTTCGAATGATCATCTTTATTGGATTTATCGTCCGACGAAATATCAGACTTATCTTTTTTAAGCGAATTCATTTCGTTCTTCAATTCCTTCTCTGGCTTCGTTTCTTGCTTACATTCCGCGCTTTTATTTTCACTTTTCTTTTTCATGAATCTAGATTTTCTTCGTTCGTTCTCCGCAGCTTTTTGCGCTTCTTTTTCTTTAACGTATCGACTTTCTTCCCGCGGGGTATCAAAAAAGTCTGGTCGTAAAAAGCGTGAAATTCGATGCTGCTTAGGTTTCTGAGATTTGTCCTTCGAATCACTCTCTTTACTGCTACCAGCTCTAAAGAACTTACTTAAAATAGATTTTTCTGGCGATAATGCTCTAACGTTGGAAAGAGTTCCTTGCGATCCGGCAAATGATTTTCTCCTATCACTATCTATACAAGGTTCCCTCGTTAAAGAACCAGAACGTAATCTTAAACTTGGAATGCAACTGCGTCGCTTAGATATGGTCATGTTAGGTGCATCCGAGATTGTACTTAAAGACTCTTTGTCGCATTTATCAGTTTCTTTGTAATTAGAATTTAAATTGGGATCAAACTTCGACGGTCCTAAATTCTTCAATTTTGATTCCTTTATCAGATTCTCAGCTGCCAAAAGTCTATTTTCAAAATTTTTCGACGAATCCATTCTGTATGGTGGTTTACCAGAATCAATTATATTTGACGACGAATCAGCAGGGGATGTGTCGCGAGATTTGATCGATATACTAGATGTAGTATCGACTAAATTAGTGTTTGAGTTACATATAGATACCGAAGTACATTCGGATACCGAACCAGCGTCTAGATTATTATCCGTATTGTTTAATACTTCTTTAGGCAACTGTGATGTATCTTCTAACGATTCTTCTTGAATTTTATCCGTTCTATGAACGCTAAAAGTATCTCTCCAAGTATTCCCAGAATTCGATCTTCCAATTTCTTTATACTTTCTCCCAAGAGTCATGACTTGTCTTGGAAGTGGTAAGAAGTTATCGTCGTCGTCAAAGAGACTGATACTTCTTCTAGAAAATCGGTAATCTAGTTTATCCGCTTTATTTCCGGCTTCCAACAAACTATTAGTTCTTCGAATATTTCTATCGGCCGATCTACTTCTATATTCCGTTTGATCCGATGTAGTTGAACTAGAATGCCTTTTAATACCCTCGGGTGTATCTATTAAACTTAAATTTTCCCTAGTCGGAGATTGATAATACTTCTCGCATGATATTGATGACGATCTTGGTAATGATTGTCTAGTTTGTTCTATAAACTGCCTGCTTAATCTTCGTGCCAAACTAGGAGTAAAATTCTGTTCTAAGGATTCTTGAGCCTCTTTTCTGATTTGTACCGTCTCCGCTTCTATGTCTTCATGTTCTACTTTATCTGAAAAAATTGAGACAATGTCTATGCAGGTACTATAGGCAGATGAAAAAAAAAAAAAAAGAAAAGAAAAAAAAAACTGGATTCTTATCAAGGATATGTGAAAAATACCTCCATATTAATAATTACACTCCTTTATTTCTACATACATAAAACCTTCTTATAAAATTTGTCGAAAAATTAATAAATAATGTTAACTCTCTCTTAAAAATCTCCCAAGTTATTACATATATATTCATAAGTTTCCCCATTGATATATGTGGAACACTAATTTACACAAAATAATGCATATTTTCAATTAATCTTTCTAAGATCGCTAGCCTGTATAATGACTCTTAGACTTAGAATAATGGAAGAATTTATAATTTTGTTATTTCTTTAAGCAACTTGTACAATAAAAAATATGACTGAAAATATGCATTCACGGTAAATATTTTTCTGTCAATGTCTATCTGTCTGTTTGCCTCTATAGTGCTGTTTTTCTCTCTCTTTCGCGCGCGCCCACACACACACACACACACAACACACAAACTTTCTCACTCGCGCTCTCGTTCTCTCCCCCCCCCCGCTCCCTCTGCTTCTCTTTATATGCGTGTGTTTTTTGTATATATGTACATATATAAAATTTGTTATATATACATATATAAAGAAAACCAAAAGTGTACTCATTTAACAATTACATGCACACAAAAGATTTACTTCACATTTTCAGAAATAATAGTTGTAGACTATACAGACAATTAACATATCAAGACATAACTGCAATAGATTCAAAGATACACGCTAAGAATAAATATATTCCTTCATACTTGTCTAAATCACAATGTGTTAAATGAGTAAATTTAACTTAAGAGAATATAATGCAATATATAATATTAAATACAATATGTAATAGCATTATATTAAAGCATGCTGAGACAATGTGAAGTAATAAAACACTGTTATTTAAACTCTTAAAACACAACAAATATCAGCCATTACATACAAGTGTTAGCTTTAGTTTGCCATATACAGCTTAATAACACCCTCCCTAAGAATGTCATTTCAAAAGTTGCTTTTATAACAACTATTTTTCTTTAGGACACGCCAACGATTAGCCGATTTGTCAATAACTTTTAGCAGGCATAATACGATTTATTCTAAGTGTCCTCATTTTATTCAGTATCACATTTAAGACTGTCAGTTGCTATTTCTTTTTTTCTTTCTTTTTTCTTCTTTTTTCTTTTTTTTTCTTCTTTTTTATATATATATATATATATATATATATATATATATAAATTTCAAATATTCTTAACATGTAAGCATATATTTGATTTTACTAAAAACTTTCTACCTTTTATTCTTCTTCTCTTTCTTCTTCCTCTTTTCATTACTTCTATTCCCATATTCAAAATATGTGAGTAAATAACAATACATACATATACATGCTTGCACGTCAGAATAAATTATAAAAATTAACTCGCCGTCTAATCCCTTTTAAACGTAACAGCCTTTTAGTGCACACACTTACGAGCTGTTAAAGTGTGCTTTTTTCGAAAACTTTCATTAAACAGCTACGTATATTACGAAAAAGAAAAAAAAAAAAAAAAGAAAAAAAATAACAAACGTTATATAACTACTTTGTGATGATACTGTTTGATACAGTAATAAACGTCAGTAATATAAGATCAACGAATGTTCGAGGAATTCGAAAGAAGTGTATGTGATGAAATAACTCGATTTTTATATGAGAAGGACCATCTGGCCACATTCACTAAATTAGATATAATATAGTACCTAACTTGGTATGTCTCTATTGGGGATTACCGTCTGCCCGCCTACGTAGAGTCACTCGCACGGTCGCTGCAACAACCGTTATAAAAGTCCGTCAATACGTATTATTAAACTAGACCACTGAGATATTGCTGAATACATCTTCGATAAACATACTTGTTCAGAATTTCACAGAATTACTTTGATATGATATTAAGAGTATAGTATAGTGTACATAATATTATCAATTTGATAGTCTGATAATCGTTTCAATTATTACAAAATATTCAGGTAGGATTGAAGTATATGGATAAATCATCATTACAATATTTTTGCATTAATGTAATATTCTTGATAATTTCATTGTGTAACACAGAATTTATATATCACTAATATATTTATCCATAAATCATTAAAAAGATCTGAATTAATAAGAAAATATGCTATTCTATTACAACAGTCAAACAGATTGATTGAAATAAAAAGTATTCTGTGTTTAATAAAGAATTTTATCAAAAATATAATCTCCTTAATATCAATCAGTGGTAATAAATATTTACTTTAATTACTGATTGAAGAGTCGACGATAGACGTAAAATAATGCATAAATTCGAACTATATGGATTTCTGTCTTGGAAAGTGGAATTGAGTTTCTTTTGTATATTTGTTTATGGATGTGTGTATTCATGCTCTGAACCTTAGTATATTCTAGGTAGATGAAAAAAAAAAGGTTTTGCTAAAGTGTTATAGGATAATATAAATCAACAACAGCATTGCAACAATTACTGCATATTACAAGGTTCTATGTCAGGCGAAGTGAGTTTACGATTGTTTTAATGATTTTTTTTTTTTTTTATTTTAATTTTTTATTACAATTGGGGATAGTTGTCAAATGTATTTATGTTATTATTAAATATTCTAATGTATAAATTATTATGGTTTCAATATGAACTATCTACCAATGATTCATGACAAGGCATTTAAGTTCTATACTAGATGAAAAGTCTATATTTTCTTTTAGGGTAAACGAGTCATGTATGAAATAATAAATAACATAAAGAAATAATATAGCGATTATTAATAATAAACAGTATTTATGAAATTAATAGAAAATTTATTTGTGAAAAAATATTCGATTTTGTTTTCACTTTAATAACAATCCCAATAAATTTAATAATAAATAACGAAATAAAATAGAAAAAATCTATGTTTCACGAAACAAAAAAAAAATCAATAAAAAGTCTACCCACCTGTGCCAAACATGAACCATCTAGTTATTCTAAAAAGTGTTAGTAGTCAAAAGTTGCAAAACATCGTCAGGCAATAAATCAAAGGAATAACTTGGAAAAAAAAAAACAATAGGTAAATCAATAAAATAAACAGAAAAGATATGCTCTGTCTATCAACGACTCGACAACAGCTAGGTACTAGGAAATGCATACTGAATACAATCCAGCATTTTCTCACACGGCTAATATTCTTAGCCAGTGACAAAATAGCATTGTAATACCACGTTTTCACAGCAGATCGTTTCAATCTAATTATCTACATTGTTTAGTTCTATCTACGAAAGCGATATAATAACAGAAACTGCATAAGTAGTAACTACAATGTGCGGATATTATACAGCTACTGTGAAAACGTGTGTTAACACCATACAACATCAAATATTTAAACTTATACATTTCACAGTGGATTCCTGTTTGTTGATAATTTACTTGAACAAGCTCATTGTATCTAAATAAGTAAAGCAATAGAAATTTCATAGGAAGTAAAATTTTGTTTGATTACTTTCTAATTTTATATTATCGTTTTACAGGTAATTCCACGGTAAACTGTAGGACGTACGTATAGATTAATATCCTTACCTCGTGGTAATGTATTGCTTCCAATTTCAAAAACGCTCTCTCTTGAAGAAGGTGCGTTGTGAGAACCTGGACTATTAGGAGAGCCAGGATTTATTGAACTGGTAGAATCTTTTCTGCCAAATATATCGGTGTCACGGCTTAGAGAATGTTTGAACTGCGATTCCGACAGTCGCCTATGGTCATAAAAAAAAAGTTTATTAATTATTATCAGAATATCTTATGATATTAGCCAAGTATTTATTTATATCGTATAATAACTATCATTATTAATTTATGCCAAAATTAATATCTTCCGAATATATAATAAACAGCGGTATTGATTAAAAGAGAGTGGAGTAAAATGAAAGTGTAATGCAAAAGAAAGGGTGCCAGTATCTATGGGCAGGTTGAAAGTATTTTCAGCCCACTTATTTCTGTATCATGTGTGCCACTACCACGTGCTGAATATAGAACAGTATTGCAAATTAAACTAAATAAAATAAGATATGCGTATAAAATTGTCAATTTATATCTGTACTATTAAAGTGCATGGTATAAAAATGTTTATTTTTAAAGGCCCCAGGTGACATAAATTATTTTTAGCAATTTTCTACATTATTTTATTATTTCCTTAAATCGAACTCACGTTGTCACGGTCCTTGTTTCAAAGTAGATCTCGTGGCTTGCATAAATGAGCAATGATATCATTGCCATTAGACAAAGGAATACTTAACTCATATATTTTTCTACATACGACAATATCACATATATCACTTTGTGAATACGTCATGTAAGATAAAATACATTTTTTTTTGTTTTTTAAATTACCTTGATAATGGCTTATTATGACCCCAGAAATTTTGCGGCGAATTAACTCCAAGTCGTCCCAATAATCGGCTGCTTGGGAAACTACTACTGCCTCTATCGTCAACGTTAAGTCTTTGTGTCAAGCTTCGTACTCTAGACAATAAAGTAGAAAACAAATTTTCAGCTGTTAATAGTTCGAAACCATCGTCGTCGTCATCTTCGCCGGAAGATAAACTATCGCCGTGTTCAGACGGTTGTCTAGATGGTCGTGAACTTCGCAATCTGTGCATATGCCTTTGTAAAAGATCTTCGCTATCTCTGCAAAATATACATATGGATATTACATATCCATAAATATTTTATCAAGAGTATAATAGAGCACGACGATACCTATGTAAAGTAGAAAATGGCGATTCATCCTCGCTAGCATCAGATAACAGAGAACTCATTCTTCTTGGTCTACTGAATCTGGATCTTGGCGGATTTGTACTAGTTGGTGTGCCAGTTTTACTTTCTGGCTCTACACTACCAGATCTGGGTGTAACATAGCCACCACCTTCTACAGCAATAGGAATTATATATTCCCTCGGGCTTTTTCTTATCGGTTCCGGTCCTATCGTTGAACCAAGAGCACTGTCAGTATCGGAGTCCGCTGTTGATTGACGAGATAAAGATCCTGATCGCTGGGACATAGATCTCTGTGGCATCGGAGGTTTGGGAGGAGTAGTAGGCGATTGTTGTACATGTTGATGGTCTGGCTCAACCTATTATCGAATAGTACGTAAATAAGTGCTAATTAGAATGACCTTTTCCTTTTTTTCAAATTACCTGAATAGGGATAATCCTCTCTCGCGGTTGAACTTTCGGCTTTATCTCTGGTTCTAGACTGGAACTTCTATTTGTCTGTGGAACTACTGCAGCCACGGGAAATGCTATTTCAGATCTTTGTGTTCTTAGCTTCTGCGACGGGAAAGCATCGACTTTAGCCTCCACTTCTGATTTAAAAGCAACTGTATCTGGAATCTTATTCCCTGACAATGTAATTTCCGCTTTACTTGTTTTTCGGGGTCGTGGTAAAGTGGCACTTTTAAGTGTTATTTCCATTTTGCTGGATACCTTTGGCTCTTCGGTTTGTGAATTATCACTATTGGATATTTCACACGTAGTAGGTGTCTGAGGAATAAAAAAGAGACGTAACTTATGAAGTATCGTTCTTTATAAATTATGAAACGTTAATGTAACTCACAGTAATGTCGGACGAAATGGAATTATTGTCAAATGAGAATTTGGTTTCAGTTGGCGTAGATACAGATACCGTTGCAGCCCTAATATCGTTCGGACCTACTGGTATCTTTAATCCTATCTTTTTAGACTCTTGATTTTGAGGAGACGTTGGCGGAGAACCATTAACTTTTCGAAGCACGGGTGGCTTACCAATCGCGCCAGTTATTATATCAACAGCTCGTTTCTTAGCGTCGTCTCGCTTATTCGACTTCTCCTCCGTATCTACGCTAGCCTGAACGAGTTTTGATTTATCATCAATTTTTTCAGATTTCTTATCTACGTCGATAATAACTTTAGAAGCATTATGTTTAACCGGTGTAACGGTACCAGATGTAAGACTCGCTTTGCGTTCGAAGGCACGCTTGGCACCACCGACGTTAACACCAGGAATGAAAATCTTTTTTGGCTTTTCATTTTCTAAGCTGGATGTCATTTGATTGAACTTCTCTGCAGTTTCAAAGATTTTCGATCGCCGTCTTTCAACGGGTTTCGTAAGTACATCCTCTACTTCGTTGGCAAGTTCAGAATCAAGAGACAACGCTCTTTCCTTTAACTTCTTAATTTCTTTATCCGTAGAGTCTATTTGTTTCATATCCTCCGAAACGGAGTCGAGCGGATTATCGATTTCCAACTTGTTACTTAAATTATCTTTATTTGGCACATTTATTTTGGAAGTATCGTTTAATTCCTTACTTGACGCTACTTTATTTGGTAATGCATGTGTACTTTTATTCTTTTCTACAGAAGCAATTGCCTGTTGATGATTACTTTCCTCCGACGTCTCTTGCAACGTACCTTCCTTCTTGTTTTCATTTTGACTAGTATCGTAAAATCTATCAATATTTTTTGCAGACATTTCTTTGGATAATTGTTCATGCTCCATAGGTACTGGCGTCTTACTTCTCTCCTTGCTAGGTGATTTTTCTTTAGATTCTTCTATTAATTCTAAACAAGCTGCCGCGTCTACTTTATTTAAATCAACAGTCTTACTTGTAGGAACAGTTACAGTCGCTGTAGGCTCTACTTCCATCGTTTCTTCCATTATAGAGTTTGGAATCGGTGCTGAATGATGCCTGGACGTTGATCTATACATTCTAGGCTCTCTTTCGTCTGATCTTTCTTTTCTCCTAGACCTTTCTTTCTTTTTAACGGTCGCCGCAATTGTCTCATCCATCGATGGCGTAGTCTCTAATTTTCTCTTCGCGTCCGTAGCTGCTGCTGCTCCTCTATTTTCTTCCTCAAATAATTCTCTTATTCGTCTGTCTGAATTACTTTGATCGAATTCCATTAGACTACCAACCGAGTGACATCTCGTAGGCACTAGCGTTTCGGAAGACATATTATTTGCGACATCTCCGCTTGTTTGTTGATCGCCTACAAGTAATTTCTCTGCGCTAGCCGATTGAGGTACCAACGAGAGCAACAAATCGAGTCGAACAGGAGTTTGTGCAGCAAGATCTTCCGCGATGTCGAGACAATTTTGTTCATAGCCCTCGTTTACCCACCAATGACTGCAAATCTTTTCAATGTCTGCTCGTCTAGCGGGACAAGCTGTGAGCATATCCCTAATCAGAGGGGAAGCGGCTGAAACAAAAGTGTACTTGCTAAATAGATATGGAAAAGTTACACGCTTGAGATATAAAATTAACATATATTAAATAAACTTACGAGAAGGTTTCTTGGGTTCAAAATAATCAGACTGTGAGATCTGCTTGACTAGTCGCTTAAAATTGGACCCATCAAAGGGCATGGCACCGTAAACCAATGTATATAAAAGGACTCCCAAGCTCCAACAATCTACTTCAGGTCCATGATAAGGTGTACCTTTTACTATTTCAGGACTTGCATACAATGGACTACCGCAAAATGTACTCAATAATCTTTGTTCGTCGAATACATTTGACAAACCAAAGTCAGCAATTTTTGCATTTCCAACTTGATCCAAGAGTATATTTTCTAGTTTAAGATCTCTATGGCATATTTTATGTTTGTGACAGTAAAAAACTGCAGTTGCTATCTGACGAAATATTCTTCGTGCTTCCTGTTCCGACAAAACTTTGCGTTCGCTCAAGTAATCGTAAAGCTCACCACCGGCTGCATATTCCATAACCAATACCATCTTCTCTCTGTTTTCAAAAACTATCAAAGGTAAAGACATTTTAATATATTTAATCATTTGGAGTTGTTAACTTCTTCGTAAGAAATGATTGTCAATGTTTTACCTTCGTAAATGTGAATGATATTAGGGTGCTGTACGCTTGACATGATTTGTATCTCTCTACGTATCCGAATCAGATCAGCCTCTGTCTCTATTTTACATTTTTTTATTGTCTTTATCGCTACCTCTTGGCCCGTTTCTTTGTTTATTCCTAATTGGACCTTGCCATAAGTTCCCTGGCCCAGTTTCTTGATAATGTCAAACCTGAGAATATTGGATTATTAACGATCGATGCCAGCGAACTTAGAAAGCCGGCGCCTGTCGAAACAAATCGGCCGATTCTCGGGCATCAAACAAAACTCGTCGCATACCGAGCCGCGAATCGTTGCCAAAACTCATAAATCGGTGAACGCATCACCGATCGCATTTTATTAGTTTATCGCTCCGCAAACTTGTAAACTTGCCAATTAGAAAATTTCTAATTAATTATATTGCTTAACAGCAACAAGCGAAGTATCGGTCGATCGGTCAAACGTCAACGAGGATTCCAGCTAATTCGTAATTACGTGCAACGACGAGTTTCGTTTCTTTTTTTCTTCGATCTATAGTTCTCTTTTTGTTTTTTTTTTTTTTTCTTGGCCATCACGATGAAGACACTTCACCTTTGCTTCAATTTCCTCTTGTGATTATGAAGACGCACTCCTCCTGTACTCTCCATCCCTCCCATTATATTATGTATACTAGCTTCGCCCACCACCATCTTGATTGTTACTTATCTGAAAAAAAGAGAAAAAAAAAGAAAGAAAGGAAAAAGATTGATATTAGAAGCAGATCGAATTGACTCTATAATTACAAATTATAAATTCGTTTAGGACGATTTTATTTAGAATCAAACGATATAATAACGGTATAATAAACTTTAGAAAACATAAGCAAAACTACCGACTTGTACATTGCGATTTGAAACTCAAAGAGAAGAACGAATGAGCCAAGTACGAAAAGATCGCCATTTACTTTTTCTTCTCTCTTTATTTCACGCCCAGATACGACATAATTTTTTTCTTTTTTTTATTTTATTTTATTTTTTTTTTTTTTTTTTTGGAGGAAATACTTTTTTAAGGGCTTGACTCTAAGCATGATCCTTTTTCTCTTTCTTTCTCTTTCTGGCTCTTCTGGCTATAGTAGAGAACAGCAAGAGAGACGGACGGAACCTCGTCCCTGTCCTCATAAAAGGAGGATGACAGTAGGCGCTTTAAGCCAGGCGAGCTTACGTGTTAAAGAAGAAGAGTGAAAGCGAGATTGGAAGGGGAGAAGGAGAAGGAGAAGGAGAAGGAGAAAGAGAAAGAGAAAGAAAGAGAAAGGGAAAGAGAGAGAGAGAGAGAGAGAGAGAGAGAGAGAGAGAGAGAGAGAGAGAGAAAGACAGAATGCGGTGAGTTTATTTCGAGCATCGAGACGCCAACGTGTGTCTCCACGTCGGTGGGCTCCTCTATGCCATCTCGCATCTTCGCGCAAGGAATACATCTACCTATTGCTACTGCGAAATCATTGACAAACTAAAGAAAAAATTAACTTTCAATGTCAACTTTATTCAACGATATAGATTCGCTAAAAGAGAAGTTGACTAAATTTATTCCATTAAATCAATCCGACGATAGGAGTATAACCGATTAGAACGGTGTGATAAATATATTTGTAAATATATAAATATATATATATATATATATATATATATAATTCAAGTATGAATTAAAAGCTTTATCGTGCTAGTTAATATCTTAAAATTATATAAGGGTCAAGAGAAAGGTTTACGATCATCGTGTCAATGAAGACTCTAATCACGATGAAAATTTATCCGACATTACGTTGTCATGGAGACATCGAATAGCGGGAAATTCAAGAATTGTCGATAAGGAAGGAATTTGAAAATCTCTCTCTGTGTGTTAGAGCGGCGGCGGACATTGGAACATATTAACGAATGCTGTTTCGGTGTTTGTCTTTGGTAGACTACTCGCCTCGAGAGAAACTATAGCTCTCTCTCCTCGACGTCCGGCTATTAATGCACCGCAATATGGATAACGGCTGGCTTAAATGCGGCGTTCGTTCAGACGCCTCGTTGAGAAACAAGAATCGGGAAAGATTCACGAGAAAGACGTGCAACGGCATGCAGGGTGAATGAAACTAAAAAAAACAAAGCAATCATCAAATGACGACGATGCAAATGTTGCAAGATCGGTCGTCATCTTTCCCGGAAGAACACTTTGCTTCTTGGGAAGAACTACGACGCCATTTGTCCTTACGTAATTTGACTATTATTATTATTATTATTATTATTATTATCATTATTACTATTACTACTACTACTACTATTACTATTATTATTATTATTATTATTATTCTAATCGTTTAATGAATGAAACGCTTAGCTTGATATTGATGGCACTTAAAAGCAAGGACAATTAAAAAAAGTGCAATTGTGCTGTGACAGCGCAACAACTTTGAATAGGTTATACGTATACAACGTACGATGAATTCACATCAGTGTCAAGTAGAAGCGTTCCCTTCTAGTTCGGACGAGAGCACTTGCACCGAGAAGCAGGAATTTTATACTCGGTAGAAGAATGTCTTGTCAACGTGTTACTACTTGCCAGATTAGAACGATCAAGACGTGCACGAAATATTATTGCGTCATTATGATCGTTTACACGCAACGATATACAAATTTCTTCTACTAAGGAACGAGAATGCGTTATATCGAAAAGACAAGTTACGATCTACAATATTTTAGCCCCGTTCTACGTTCCGATGCCAAAAATGTTACGTTACTATTACCACTTACGTTACAACCAGAAGAAAATTACACTCGAACATCCGATCTTTATCGTAATTCATTGAACCATTCTAAAAACGAAAAGACCTCGAATAACGTCACGCTACACAATTTAACAATGTCGAGAGCTTTTACCGACTACGTTTACTCTAAACTCGACTACCGAACTATAATTTACACAGTTATTATGTATTTTCGTATTGCTCTATTGATATATACATAAAATAGATACGGGCAGCATGCGCGCCTAGAACATTCCAAGGTTGGCCATTTGCCTTGGAACTAGGAGCCATCGATTTTATTGCTTATATCGTTTAACTCGGACAGATAAAATATTTCGTGTATTATTATTCCCGATATTATTTTTTATGACTATTCGATTTTTTTTTTTTTTTTAATTCTTTTTCGTTCTTTTACAAATTTCCTTATTTTATATATATATATATATTTTTTTTTTTCAACGCTTTATTCGACCAAATTATACGTAACGCGTGTAGATTTGAATGTCCCGCTTTGAGATCGTTTCAAGCGTTGAAAGGAAAATGGGCAGGCAAAGAGAAAGCATTTCCGCGTGTCACGTGTAACGAGTTAGAAGAAAATCGGGAAGACTCATCCTTTCCTAGCGAGTTTCAGCGACTGGCATACATAGCGCAATGCCGTCTGCATATTTTAGAAGGCGATGCATTCATGCTCTGAGTTCATTTTCCCGTCCGTTGGACCCCCTCTTCTCTTCTTCTCCCTCATCTTTCTTCCCCTCTACTCATTCTCTCTCTCTCTCTCTCTCTCTCTCTCTCTCTCTCTCTCTCTTTTTCTCTCTGTCTGTCTTTTTCTGATGTTCGTGACTACTAGCTAGCAAGATGCAATGCATAAACGTATCGTCGCGACTTTTGAACCGTACACTTGTCGTCTAACAGTACTTAATAATCTTAGAGGGTCGTCGAGAAACTAAAACGTGTCTCGAGTCTAGGAAAATTCACTCAAACGAATCTCTACTATTCGTTGAGTAGAAAGAGGCAGCGTTTCTTAATTTGCCATTAAAAATTACCTACGTATACGAGTCGTCGAAGTATTGATTTTTTCTTTTGGTTTTCTTTCTTTCTTTTTATATTTCTTTTACTTTATTACGTATGTATGTATATATATATATATATATATATATATATGTATGTATGTATATATATACATGAGAAGATCAAAAAAGAGAGAGAACAATGGCAGGATTAAGAAGAGATATCACTCGTCCTCGTCACCGATGATCGGTAGTATACGGAGTATATACAGAAGGGGAAAGAAACACGTGCGCGTACGAAATCATTCTCGATACTCGATCGGTGGTGCGCTTTCGATATTTTTAGCAGAGCACGTAGACCCGTCGCGTGGGCAGACCAGCCTCAGGGCCGACGTCCTAATGACTCCCATATCTTTATACGAATTCACGTTCTACGATCTGTCTTGTGAAAGTTCTGTCTTCCGAAAGAAAGGCAAACTTACAAATTGACGAACGATGAGAGTATTGAGTATAAAAAATAGATACTAGATCGTCGCAGAGTTTACGTAGGGGGTGCAGAAACGGGACAATGCGTGGAAGATGGATTTTTTTTTATTATTATCGCTGAGAAGGCGATGAAGATAAAAAAAAAGGAGAGAGAGAGAGAGAGAAAAAGCGTTTACAAGGTCTCGTCTCGATTACTGGAGACTCGTTTTAAAGAGAGAGAAAAAAAAACTCATTTCTCCAATAGGTCGTTGGAATGCGAAAGGAAAGCTTAAGTAGGTATAGTCGGACGAAGGTCGGGTTTAGCGGTGCGTGACGCGGTTAAGGATGATGTTCTCCACTATGACGTCACACGGTGTACTAATACGGTATCCTGGTGTGTGATTCACGTTATATTATTGTATCTCGTTATTCTCGGTAAGTACCACGATCCAAAACGGTTTCGTTTCGCGATACGACGAACGAGCGACGACGATGGTGTACGACGGCCCTGTCGTCATCGCACCCTTCCTTTGCAATAATAACAACGTTGACATCACGAGACAACGACTACGATTATCTTTCGTACTATATTAATTTCTCAGCGACGAATTGACTCTACGAATCAGTCGAAACAAAAAAAAAAAAAAAAAAAAAAGAAAACGGATGGTAGTATCGCGTTAACGGTTTGAAAAGCGCGCCTCTTCTCCTTACGACATTCTAACCTCTTCCATTTCTCTTGTCTGACCAAAAGAAGAAAGATCTACTTACTCGATATTTACTGCTTTAACTTTTTAACCTTTACCTTTTTCTTATCGATATTATTTCACTTATTCAAAGTTATTCGCGCGTTCATATATCTCTACGTGCCGTCTAAAATAGTAAATATCAAAGTCCAATAATCGGTTTATAACGGTGAAAGGATCAAGGCTACTAAGCATATACGGTTTCAAGCATACTGCCGGCGGTACTTTGAAATCCGAGCTCGACCGACGGCACTTGCATGCATACATACATACATGCATGCATGCATGCATATATATATATATACACACACACATCTATTCGAATACCGATTAAACTATCCCAAGATCGAACCGTGCTTCTTAAACATTTCATTTTCTACCAAATGTTTAACTTTACGATCGAACGATTATCGTTGAATGATTACATTCTTAGAATTGAATTTACGTATAAGAATTCAAGAAGATGCGCCAACGAGCATTGTTACTTTAAACGGGATCGACTCAACTGTCAATTGAGAAAAGCAAAATGTGTGTCAGCGTGTACGTGTTACACGCATACATAGACGCAAGCGCGCACCTCTACGAGAGCGTGCTATTCGGTATTTAGGTTTCCACCGATAAAAATAGCATCCTGATATTCAAAAGGGATCCTTTACTACGCTAATGATTATTCAACCACGATCCATGCATTTAGGAAAAATCATCCTTCCTGATCGATCTTCTACGAGATTCGATTATTTAAGTCCGAGATATTAAACTTTTCTATGACGATTATTCAATGCTCGTAAACACTTAATAAAAGTAAGTAATAAGATCAATCGAGCGTTCTTATCCTTCCTCATTTTACATACATAATATATAGATATATATTTGTACATATAACTATAGTAATCGGTTCGATCGTATTCCTTAGAGTCTCAAAATTGGAACTCCAAATGAATAACGTCGACAGAAGCTTTGAATGAATATCGACAGTCCGGCCGTATTCTAAAAATAGCGAGAATTTGTACCTTACAGTGAACTCTGGAGCAAGATTATCCTCCTTTTCGGCCGCCACTCTTCCTCGGTCCTCTCTCGGTGTCTCACTCTCTCCTTTTCTCTTTCCTCTCTCCCCTCTTCTTTACTCTCTTTCTCTCTCTCTCTCTCTCTCTCTCTCTGTCTGTCTGTCTGTCTCTTTCTTTCTTTCTCTTTCTCTTTCTACTTCGGTAAACGTAGATAAAAAAAAGAACACTATTTACACGTTAATTAGAGTACCTAAGAAAAACGTTTTCACTAGGTCTCTATGCCTCTTGAGTTTTCTTCTGAAATCACGATTCCTCTACGTTTCCACTTCATTTTACCAGACATTTTCTTAGCGACAATGTGGTACACAACTTGCTCGTTGCCACCATCTTTTATTTACTAATTTTGGATCTGAACACCGGGAACAGGGAACGCGAACGGACCGCAGCTGCATTGACGCTAACTTCCTGCCATCTATTCATTTTTTCTTACGCACATTCTCCTTCTCTTCCATTCCTATATCTTTCACGTTTATTTCATCCTTCTCGTTTTACAATCACATCTTACAAACTCTCTTTGCTTTTAATCGATCATATTTTCGTAGATTTATATCGCAACATTTCTAATTTAGAGTAAGAGGTACATATAAAAAGAGTACAGTGCATTTAGCGATCCTCCAAATTCAAACGAAACGAATCGTTCGTTTACTGTTATATTAAGTACGATTCATACTTAGTTACGGAAATTCTCCGCAAGAGGGACGAATTTGTCTTCGACCATTTTCGACCAATCGTAATTAATTTCTTTGGCCAATAAAAATCAGTAATGTTTAATTAATCGCATTGCGAATTTATGTATATTCAAGTTGAAACGATTGAAAGTGTCAACTGCGCAAAATAGAAGCGATAATTATTCTTCTTACATTTTAATAATTCACGAGTGAATTGTTTATAAATAAGTCATTCAAAAATAAATTATTGTTTTCTTACGAAGTTATTAGACGAAAGAACGTACGACGAGTATAATTACTTATCGTAATTTCCATAAGTAGCGGATATGCGGTGTAACATATTGAATGTGAGCAATACAAAGTTATAAGAATGTTCTCATGGATAAAGTAATTTTCAAGATTTTCTTTAAGAACAAATGGTTTGGAATTTTCTATGACGAATTTTAACGTTCGTCGAATACAACTTTTAAATTCGGCGCGTCTTATTTAAAATGGCGGAATAAGTTACCCCTTCCATCTTTCCTAACTCCTCCTCGTACCCACGATAAGATTTTGTATTCTGTTCTTTTATTCTTATATCAGTTTCTTGGGTGTGTAAAAGGATATATGTGTGTTGATGTAGAATATAGATAGGCATGGTGTCGAAGAAGAAAGATTGGTAAAGGAATAAAAGACGTCTTGTAAGACCTTCGCACGAGGAACTAGTTTTAGACCGATTAGAGCCTGTTGAGCTGTAATAAGAATTTATATTGCTTGCTAGTCTACATTACACTTTTATTGATGGTGGTGCCATATTTATTATATATGCAAAAAATAGAATAAATATCACATTTCTGTTTCTTAGAACAAAATATAGTATTCAATGAATGCCAAAGGTAATCCACAGAAAAAATTTAACAAAGAATCATCATTTGCAATGATACCCAAGATTATGTCAGGAGCAACATGCACCAAATCTAATGATAACATTTTATTAAATCCTGTTAATATATTTGTAAAATCTGAAGAGGAAATGCTCGTTTCTTCTAATAAGACTGTCCAAAGTAATACATACAAAAATAAGGAAATTAGTGATTCAACGATTCAATCTAGTGTAGATCAAATAGGATTATGCGATACTTCAATTTTATACAAAAATAATACATCCAATACAGAAACTCGTGATCTGAAGTCTGATCTCGAGTCGCATCAATCCAATACAGATTCTAATAAAATAAGCAATAACGATGATACATCTTTGAAAGTCAAAGAAATCATTGCCTATCCAGAATTAAACCCAATATCGCAGAAAGAAATGACAAATGAGCAGAAACCTGCAAAGTCTATTATTGTACATTCTGCACAAGCAAAAAAGAGAGGAAGACCTAGAAAATATGTATGTATCCAAACTCCGGAAGAGTATGATAACTATTACTCGCATCTACATGTTTCTAATTTAGAAACGTCAACGTATCGCACAAAAAATTCAACAAATACGTTCGTAGCTGCATCCGATAGTAAATCCTCTAATGAAAATATTAAGATAGATATTTCTGACAATATTACTACACCTAAGCGAAGAGGACGTCCTCCATCAAAAAACAAGAACAGTATTAAAAATGAAGTAAAAGATCGTATTAAAAAAAAAGTAACCATTAATACTCCTGACACTGAACATATACCACAATTATCCGATACAGTTGTAGTCTCAAAGGAAAATAGTAGATTAAATGTAGTAGAAAAAGAAGAGGTTAGTAGCATGATCTCGTTATAAAATATCCATTATTTTGTATCTCACTAATTATTTATTTGAATTTAGATTCAATTAATTAAGTGTATGAGATGTGAAAAAGAAATAGCAAAAGAACAACAGGAAGTACATAATTTAATGAAACATAACAATATGGGCTGGTACGAAGGAGAAGAATCAATGGTATATAAAAAAAAAAAAACTATCTTTTTTATAAGATCTAAATAATCATTCGAATAAAATTTACAATATATACTTTTAATTTCCTTTTAATGCTATTATAGGACTTTCAAAATGATATAAAATTATTGAAGAGGGTATTATCTAATGCTATAAAAAGAAAAAAAGGACAACTTGGTTGTGAACAATGTGGTGCAATAAAACGTAGTGTTAATGGATTTATATCACATATTCAATTTTGTGGTAAATCAGATGATGTAAGTTGTATTATGTACTTGCACGTTATATTGATAACATTATAAAAAATTATGTTTATTAAAATTAAATTTTAATCTTAGGAAAAAAGGGCATTGATGGTAACGTGTTCCGTGTGTAATGCTGTTATGATGCCATCATCTATGGAAATTCATGAACGACATCATAGGGAATTGAAATATAATAAACGCAAAAGTTTTCTGATGGAATTTCCAGAAAATGAAAAAGTAAGACGTAAAGCTGCGGAAAAGTATGTATAAATAATATAATTGAGTAGAATCACTAAAAATATTGTGATATAAAAATTTTATACAATAAATTATTTTTTTTTTTTATATATAGAGCAGTGTCAAAAATATTACAGTTTACAGAACTTGTTAAGGATGAATGTTTAGGACAACCTAAAAAAGTGGAATTAAATTCTTCTGTATTGGTAAGCAAATATAAAGCATGGTTTTGTGTAATTGTATGTGCAACTATATTAGCTTGCAGTTATTTACAAAATGATGCAATGCCTAAAAGTTAACAATATGTAGGCATAAATAGAATAGTTTTCTTAAGATTAAATAAGCAAAATTTCTATCATTTCTGGTATTCAGGAATGTCACTGGATATATTTAATTTTCACATTTAAATTAATGTTATTAAGAAACTAAGTATACTAAAAAGTATACTGAATGAAAATACATTGATAAACTATTTTTTCTTTGAAAAGCTATTTTTAGACTGGACACTTATTGCATGCTACATATCTTCTTCACTCTTAGATACTATTATGACAAAATAAAAATGGAAAAAAGGATTTTGTATATATGTCTAAGAGAATGAAATGTCTAAAAGAAGAAAAAACAAAAATATGCATAAGAAAAGATATTCATAGACATACATACACATATGTCAATGATTATGAAAGTGGTTTACGTAAAAATATGGAAATATTCTGCAATTGAGAGCAATTGTTTTGTTCTATATTATTCTATTCAACTAAAAAATTTTAATTCCTCACAAACAAAAAAGATATGACTTACTGTACAAGCATATATATATTGGAATGGAGTACTGGAAATAAAATAGGTACATGTTTAAATTCTGTTCTAATCGAATGCTAATGTCACATAAAACCGCTTCTATGACACATGATAAATTCTCACTTAATTATTAAGAAGACAGATTATATGTTTAAGTCCTCTATTGTGGTATGTTCAAGACAAAGATATATTGTAGAAAATTGTTCACCCTCTTTTGTCATATGCAACTTTTTGCAACTAAAAAATCTGTATATCATCTGCAACTATATAAATTAGAAAAAATATTGTTCAATGATATACATTTTTATAATACTTTTTATTATTATGTTAACACAGATGCTAACTCTACTAAGATCTGGAAGATTTCAAAATTTATGTTTATTTTAATATTTATAGATCACTCAAAATATGTGTTAAGGGAAGTGCCCAGTCTATTGCTATTACATAAATTATAAATCTTACTAAATAGCAGTTTTCAGCATTACTGGTTAATATAATCTCTGTGCAAACAGTTTGGTTTATAAATTGATATCAATTATGATCCATTATATAACACAATAACAAATACTATACTGCATCTATAATATCTATTATATAATTTAAATATTTTCTTTCAAAATATTATGATACGTATTATCATAATTTTTCATTCCTATGCATTGTGCACATTTTTATATGTCTTCAAACTTCTGCTTATTATTGTGTATTTTTCTGGAGTAGTAGGGTCTTCAATTCAATCAATGTTTAAATAATTCTAGGCTGAAGAAATAGCACCAAATACAAGCACAAAATGTGAAGATATATTGGATGATACAAATGGTACATCAAATGTTACTGGTATCAGTTGCCAAGAAAGTAAATCTTTTGAAACTGAACCACATCCAATGAAAATGATAAAGCCAAAAAGTGAAGATGATTCATTTTCAAAAATTGAAAGTACATTACCTGTTACTGAAGATCAATACGATACGTTCGGATCGTATGTAGCAAGTGAAATACGGTGTTTGAATTCAGACTACTTACGCAGAAAATTAAAGAGAAAAATACAATGTGCTATCATAGATATACAAGACGAAGAAGATCGACTTCCAGGATCAACTACTCCAGAATCTTCGTTTACTTAAATTACTCCGTCATTTCTCTTAAATATCAGAACTCGTTTTTACTACCAACCAACATTCATTCATTTGTTTTTATTAAAATCATTTTTTAGAATATGTAAAACAGAGATATTGGTCCGAATTACAATAAGTAATAGAAAAAAAAAAAAAAAAAAAAAAAAAAAAAAAAAAAAAAAAAAAAAAAAAAAAAAACCAGTACTTTTACATTATTTTTTAATGTAATATAATATAACATAGAAATTAAGTTTCACATTCCTTTTCAAATAATTTTACTGTTTCTTAATTTCAATGTTATAATTTTTAAATTGATTTTATTGAATTTATATAAATTTCTCCAATAATTATTGGATATTTACTACATGTGAATCTGCCACTTCAATACTAGATGTACGTCTTGATTTACATCTAACTTTGAACAAAAAAAAAAAAAAAAAAAAAAAAAAAAAAAAAAAGAAAAAAGAAAAAAGAAAAAAAAAATTAAAAAAAATGTATCATGCAATAAATGTCCATATCTAAATAGTTTTTAATATTATGATGATGGAATGGCTTGCACTGGTGTTTATGACCAGATTATTTTGTTTTTATTTTTAAGTTATCCTACATCTGGCTCTTGTTATGATATATTTACACAATTATAGAAAAACGTAAAAATGCCGGAATTGAAAAAGAGAGTGCCATCTGTTTGGAAAGCTATATGGAAAAAGGAATTAGAATTAGAAGGTGTATCAAAATGTCGTCAAATAGGATGCAATTTTTCATGTTCTTCGTACGAAGATATGTGTAAACATTGTTCTCAATGTAATTTTACACCTCAAGAGGTAATATGAGAAATTTAATTTTTTTCATATCTTATATATACCGCGTATTTTTATTATATTAACGATATGTATTATTTGTTTTTAAACAGAATTTTACTTGTAAAATATGCAAATTTTTTGCTGAAAGCAAAGAGAAGATTATCGAGCATATCAAAGCTAAACATGAAACTGAAGATAATGCGGATAATTCACCTGATTTTAAAAAAGAAGATAATACGTCTGATGAAAGTGAAGATGAACCACTTGCAGAAAGATTTAAACAGCAATCGCATACTATAAATCCGGAAAAAGAAAGTATGTATTTCAATAATTAAATAATTATAAAAAAAAAAAAGAAAAAAAAATAGTCATATAAAACATATAATTATAAATATATTTTTAGAATCATGTAGTATAATGATGTTTTTGGATGATGCATATGCACTAAAAGCACCCTGGAGTAAATTTTACATGCCCACCTTGAAGTGGACAATGGAATAGTAAGTGTGAATTGTTTCTTTTTTATTATAACGAATCAAGTGATTTGCTAATTTTTACAGTGAAATGGAGAATTATGAATTTCAATTATTTGATGATTATCTACCAAATCCGTTTGTACTATTAAATGATAAAGATGCAATGAAGTACTTACCTCCATTAAAAGTATCAATGCCTACAAAAACAGTAAATTTAAATTCATCTGGCAATGTAGAGAATGCAGAGAGTGAATGGAGATATTGGAAAACATTTGAAGGAGGAATCTCTCAAGGTAAAATAAAAAAAAGAATAAAAATAATCGATTTACAAATGATTTAAACTCTTTTATTTTTATTGCTCTACAGGTTTACCAACATTTTTTACCGGTGGACCTATATGGGCTTTAGCATGGTTATCTATTCCAGCTTATGCATACCTTAAAACACCTGATCAATATGTAGCATTGAGTACACATCCTGACATGGAAAGTGAATATGCTATAGGAAAGGCGTATTCAGGACATAATATGATACAAATATGGAATATGGGTAAATTAAATAATGAGTAAGTATTAAACGTTTAAATAATATTTATAAATTTTCAAAACATCATTAACATAAATATATTTTCTTAATTACCAAGGTCGAAATTTATGGTCAGTACTCCTATTTTTTCATATGCAATTGTACATAATAGTAGTACAATATGGTCCCTTGAATGGTGTCCATCTGGATGTTACCAGGATGAGACTTTAAATAATTATAAAAAAGGAACACTTAGCTTTAGAAGAATGGGTTTATTAGCTGCTGCTGGTTCTGATGGTTCTGTATATGTTTACTCATTGCCATTTCCAGAAGAACTTAACTTCAACAAATCTGAAACTAATAAGTAAGAAAACAATATATTTATTACACTCATTTTAAGTATAAAAACTTATTATGTGTGCTTCATTTAAGTATTCATACGTAACTTGATTTTTAGTCTTCCAATTTACAAGACTGATCCTGTATTGATATTAGTTGTAAATAGTATTATATATAATAATAATAAGCAACATTGGCAATGTACCAAACTATCATGGACAAAGGAACGTGGGCATAAGTACGATTTATATCTTTTTATGACGACTATCTTTTCATTGCATTATCAGTGAGAAATATATCTAATTTTAAATATATTTTTTAGTACCATTGCTGCAGGTTTTTCAAATGGTTATATCGCATTATGGGATCTCACAGAGGAATCGCCATTATTAAAGCAAAAACAAAATGATTCATTGGTGATAAACGCATTCTCACATTTCTTTGCACATGACAGTGCTGTTAGCAGTAAGTAAATATAAATTATGCTAATAAAAGTGCATAAGCACGTGGTAACAAATTTATCATTTCAACAGTGTTGGCGTTAATTCCGTACAACAATCAGCGATTTTTAGCTTCAGCCAGCGTAGATAGATTTTATAAAGTATGGGATTTGGAAAATACAAGTTCTCCTCAAGAATCTGTAAAAAAGGGTATAATAACTGATGGAGTATGGATGTTGCATTGGCCTAGTGCTGTGATTGGTTTTGACGATGCTTTAGGGTATTAAAATCTTGAAAACTATTAATTATTTTAAATATCTGTGATTTTTTCTGAAATACATTTTAATGATTTTTCTCAGATATAAACATACAAACTCGTACTTAGTTCCATTGAGGGAACATGGATTTAAATTGTGTCCAGTCCTTGCAACTAATTCACCAACATATGTGAGTGCATTATAATGCATATTCTTCCAACTTGTTCAACATATCTTAATGTTGCATTAATTAAAGTGTATGTATTAATTTTTTTAGACCGTTGCTGTAACAGATCATGCAAATGGTATAGCACATGGTTCTTTGGCTGGTGATATTATTTCTATTTTTCCACATCAATTATTATATACAAAAGATGTAGATAAGATATTACCAAGAAAGAGACAAGTAAGTATCATATTTTTACGAGCGTATTTTTTTTTTTTTTTTTCATATGACATTTTTTTATATACGTACTTTGTTTCAGTTAAATTCTTTTATTGAAGTAGTAGATTTAAAAGAATTGCCAAAGGATAGTCTTAAAAAACAAAAAGGAAATGGCAAAGAAAAAAAGTCAAAAGATTATAATTATATGCCTGAGACATATAACGAATGTAAAGAACGTTTCGGTATTATTTTTCACAATAATTTTGTAGTAAGTATATATTCTTCATTAGATTATTATATAGTATTCATAAAAAATTCTAAATGTATAATTTTGAATATAGAGCGTAAAAGATAATTTATCGAAGGACGTGCATCAAAAAGTTTTATACTCGGAAAAGTTGACATATGTTCCCATTGAACAATATCCATTCACGTCTGTGAATAAAGTAAGTTCGTAATATTATTTTTAATAAAATTCAAATTTAATAAAGTAATAATTCCAAGTTTTTTTTACGATAACTAAAATATTTTATATTTATCAGATAGCTTGGAATCCAAATATGTGGAGTCATTTATGGCTTGCCGCAGGTTACCAAAATGGTTTAGTAAGATTATTGAATTTTACATTTATGTCGCCGAAATGTGATATGAACAAATTAATAAAAGAGCATGCAGAAGCTTTTTTAAAAAGGATTAAAAATCCAAGTAAAAATCATGATTGAAATAAATAGGAATATTTATAATAAAAAGTAAACGCTTTGATCTAGTATTTAAAAAATTCTGATATCTGAATTGTTATAATTTTGTGTTGAAATTAATTTAATAAAATCTTATTTATTATTATCACTTTATAATGCACATACATATATATTTATGTAATGCATTTGTTGTATCAATTTTCATACAAGATGACAATGATCGAGTATGACAAGTTATACAAAATTTTGCATTTGTGTAAAGTAGCAAAATAAATGTATACTTAGATAATTTATAAAAAAAAAAATACTGGATCAGTTTTGCGTTTATCGTATAATACTTGGAATATTTCTGTAGTATATAATACTAGAATTCTGTAGTCAATTTATTACTTTATATTAATTTTTAGAATTTATTTATTTTATTGTAGATATTTTATATAAGAACCGAAGTATATGTGTATACTTTCAATATACTTATCTTTTTTAAGAAAATTTTTAATGTCAGTATGCAACTATTTTATAAGTTTTGAATACGCTGTGATATGAAAGAAATATACTCTGTTTAATGATTATAAGGTTTTATTTATCAAGGATATAGTCTTAAACCATTCTCCTGAGAAGCTCGTTAACTTTGTCTTCGCGATTTCCAAAGTCTCCACCTTCTACATAATGATTAGTTTTCTTACGCCATCCACCGTTAGGAGTATTCAGCTGGAAAAATGAAATACGAATACGTAAAGTTAAAACAGATAGATATATAAATATATAAAAGTAAAAGAAAGTAAAATATTGTGGGAGTTAGTCTTGAAATAATACAATATAGTATAAATCTCAATGGGTCTATACTCCTGTTATTTTTCGACATAGAAGGAGGTAATAAAACAAAAATAGATGTCTTATAACCATGCCTATGTCGCAGTATAATTAATAAGAAGATCCGTTCCAAAATATTTTTGCAAATAAAAATAGAATGGAAGAAAAAAAAAGAGAGAGAGAGAGAAAAATCAATAAAATAGAAGTTGTCACATTAACTAGTTAATTATCATACCTTAAAAGGCCATAAGAAATTGCTTGCATATTTAAACTTTGGTCCTACTGTAAATATCTCATGAATCAAGTCTTCCATGCAGATAATTCCTGAGCGACCTATAAAATATACAGTTGTTAAATATAATTTATCCATTATCCACTTATATAAAAAAATATATAAAATATATTATAAACATGTTAGTATTTCTTAGAAACTGCATATTAAATATATACCAACAATTGTACCAAAAAATACTATTTAATTTATGACAATATGGAAGGAAGCATGTACTGGATACATACTTCCATGGATTTGTCAATATGTATGTATATATATAAAATTTGTTTTTATTATCATATGTGAATTATACTAACCAAGCTTTTTCTCGATGATACTGTTGCTCGTAATAGGAATACGTTGTCGGTTAACTTTAGCAAAACCACGTTTGTAAATCAATTCTCTAACAGACTTCAAATTTGGATATCCCCAAGTTATGTATGGTTCCACGATGCGAAGCATATTTATGGTAGCCTTATTCAGTTTTACGAATACGCCATTGTTGATTTGCTTCAAACGGAAGAGCTGAAGTACTTTACGTACTTTTGGCGCAACTTGATTAACACTAAAAAAAATTTGATAAAACAATATTTACATATCTACAAAAAATTGTAAAAATTGTACATAATTACAAACATATGTACACATCTACAAAAAATTGTACTAACCCACGTATACGAATGACAAAGGCTAATCTTGCTTCACCAGGAATGTAATAATTTCCACGATTTTTTGCTTGTCTGATTAATCTAATTTCATCTCTTTCTTTTGTTCTATATTCCTTAACATAATTTTCAGCTCTCTTGAAGATAACTTTCCTCTTCTTATAACGATTTGCACGTTGCTAAAATAAAAGTAAATGTTTATGTTATCAAATATTATATTATATCTTTAAATGAGAATAACAATTTCTTATTGAACGTGACATAAAATCAAATGAATTCAATGAAACAATTATTTCTTATAAAATGTTATGTTATTGCTTACCTTAATAGATGTTTGTAAACGTGCAGCTTTTACTGACTCGCGTCGTCTTATTCTTTTCAGTACCGATTCTGGTACTGCCGGAAGCTTTTTAGCTGCAGTAGTTTCTTTCTTTCTACATATGTTAAAGTTAATGTATTAAAAAACGATGTACATTATCGTACGAATAAATTAACTTTACAAACAAATTACATATAGTAATATTTTTATCAATGAAATTATGATTTTACGAACAACTATCTATAACACACGTATTCGATAGGATTAAGTATATTTTTCATAAGAAAAAATTATTATATTACTAAAGTTAAAGTAAATTTTTTAAATAATATCAACGTGATATTTGCTTCGCGATACATAGGTTACACGTTGGCGATACATTCTTCTTCGTATATTTGCAAGAAACTAATAAAATATAATATAGAAATAACTGATGTATCATTTCTCATTATTTTGATCATAATTTCAAGTAAAAATAAAATGTATATGTCCCGATGGTATCGGATATTTTTAAGACAGTAAGGTTACTCACTCTTCCGCCATTCTTCCGCTTGGTAGAGAAACTTTCCAAACTCTTGTCAACCAAGGATAGATTTTTCCACACCAGATGGCGCGTCGATCTTAAAAGAGTTCTTTTAAATCTTCGCGCGATCAATTAGATATTTGATCTAATAAATATTTGTAATATTCTAGAATTGTAGAAATTGAATATTGAGTAAAGAAAAAAAAATTAATGAATAAATGAGAAAGGGAAAATTAGTAAATGATTATAGTTTGTTGAAAAAAATAAAGATGTTAGTTATTGTAATCGAATTGATATCATCTATCGTACACTTTTTAAGAATACCTTGAACAGATTAAAATAACTATAAGGAAACTACGGAATAATAAAGAATATTAAAATAGTAAGATCTTAAAAACGCTTAACAAAGTACGACTATTGAGTTTCGCGGGCGATACATCGCAGTCGAGATATTATTTCTCGAAAATATAGAGCGCAATGTTCGCATAACCATGTGATGACGTCAAAATATGGCGCCTTGATCAGCTGGGTGTTGTGTAGTGCGTGCTTGAGATGCCCGTCTTTAGAAAATCAACCGAGACTGTCGTCTGTCTACCAAGATACGTGAGTGTTACTTTCATTTTATACGATTAAGTATCACATTTCATATTAAACAACGAAACAAAACAATGACGTAGAAAATCTAAATTTATATTTAAAAACGTGACAACATGCAAGATATCGTTTTTGATCATTGTACAATTCTCTCTGCTATTCGAAAGAGAAAATCATCAAAATTCGCGAGAAGGAAGGCACGTTTTACGAAGGAATTAATTATCATTGGTGATGAAGATAGAAGTATCGTATTCGAAAGATCGTAGCGTTATAAAACATTTGTGTGTGTAGAAAAACACAAAATATGGTGGCCAGAAAAAAGATCTCTTCGTAATCTCTTACTTCGCAGATTGTAGTCTCTGTTGAATTTATTCAAAGCCACGATCTGTTCGTTAACATTGTACTTGATGAAGGACTAAAGGCTGACACCGTGCGTAAGCGGTATCGTGAAGATCGTTCGTATTTGTTCCGAGTTTCGTAACCATTATCAACTCCATATTTGAATTCAACAAGTAACAGAATAGGCAGTTGCACGTTTTGCTCTAGTGCAATCTCTTAACTATCACCTATTGGAATGGCAAATTTTAGAAGAGGAGCTTTTTTTTTTATTCGAATGAAGATTTCTCGCGTATAAAAAGATTTGTTCTCTAACGCAACGGCCTCGATACGAGGATCGAATGCGAAATACAGTTCCCATAAAATACGTCTTACGTATCCATGTTAGTGCAGTGCGAATTTAAATGCGGTCGGCATTTAATGCGTGTCACCCGTTGGACGAGGTTACGATGAGTAAAAATGCATCTTCCTTCTTACATGATGTTGCCGTTTTTATTGTGAAAATCACGTTGAGCTTGACTATTAGAGCAGACGCCATTTTTTCTATATGATAAATATTGCGCGAGTGTTTGTAAAAAAAAGGAGCCAACACGGATGATATTCGCATGGGATCTAATTATTTGTCTATCATATTGCAGTTTCGCGTGCTTGTAATGTGGCTAGTTGTGAGAACTGCATCGATTTCGTCGACGTACGCATCGTTCGGTGCAATGTGTTCTCGATAGCACGGCCATTTTGTCGCTTGTTAGTGGATAAACAAATGACGATGTCGTCGTGGGTACTTTGGGTTCGAGGCTAGGTGTGCGTGTCCTGTGCGCGGAAATTTCAATTTTGCTACTCACGCACGTTCTCTCTCTTTTTCTCTCTCTCTCTTTCTCTCTCTTTTCTCTCTCTCTCTTTCTCTCTATATCTCTCTCTCTGTCTCTTTTCTCTCTCTCTCTCTCTCTCTCTCTCTCTCTCTCTCTTTCGATATACACGATGTCGCCACCGATGAAACGAAGCTTTTACAAAAAAGAATTAATTACGCTCGAACATAAATAAGAGACTTATGTCAATTTCACTTGACCTTTTGATATATTTTTTATGTAGCAAGACAATAAAAAAGATTACAATAGAAATGCTGAAGTAGTACGTCGCGGCAAGGTTGTAAGGATGTGACACTTTTGTATACACAACAATTTACTTTCTTTTTCAATATTGATGATTATTAATTTTAAGAATCTGAACAATATAAGTCTATCAAAATTTTATTGTGTGTTTTTCGTTATTACATTGTATTCTTTTATTAGCGACATTAACTTTTTTTAGAACTATTATAAACATATACATACATCGTATACCTGTACATATATACGTACATGAATACATACATATAAACACACACGTACGGACCAAACGTACGTATCATGTAACATACATACATATATATACACATACGTATATATACACACACATACACACGCAACATACGTCATACATACATTAACATGCATACATACACACGTCATATATATATATATAATATGTATATATATGTGTATATATATATATTAATATTAATATTAACATTAATTTTGTATTTCATTAAATATGAAACACTTCTCTTTGTATTTATATTATATATTCTTACAAATAATTTAAGAAAACTTGTATCATTGTAAGCGCTTAAATAGTAGTATCGATATAGTAATATTTTTACACGCAGTGTCACATTGTTATAATGTTAAGCTTCTTTTCATTGTTATAAGGGAAAGACGAAAGAAAATTAGGATATTATTTGATACTTCGAGCATAATGATCTCGACGATGCGTACCCAGGTTACAGGTAATTGGGATGCATCGAGCAAATGTACTTCGACAGACATTAATCTAAAAAAAATTTACGTTGGATAATGAGACCATTGAACAGTGAAATCTGGCAGAACTTCTTTAAAAAAGTAATTATTATAAATCTCTTTTGTGTAATACATTAACGAAGGTTGTAACGTCATTATCTTACAGTGATCAAGGAAGAACTCAACGCGATATGCCACCAGATAGACCAGATTCCACAGGTATGGAAAGAGGAATAGAGTTGAGATCCAATCAGATTTTCACTTTTCAAGATGCAACTTATACGACAAAAGAACGTAATAATACAAATGCGTTTGTAGAATCCAATTCGAGTTATGATGTTCAAGAAGAATTACCTATCAATGAAAAATCTATAGAAAAGAACAGTCATTCAGACGATGACTTAACTTCACTCAGCTGGTTACATCAACAAAATTTATTGAAGGGATTAGAAATATCAAACCCTAGCAAGGATATCAAGAATGAAAATCTTTTGAACAACAATGTGTGCGACGACATTGCAGACTTCTCTGAAAATACAAATTCTGTTTCCAGTTTGGACGATAGTTATTGTTCAGGTAAGACACGTAAACGCGCGTTAACGCACTCGCAGAGATCCCTTATTAAATCATAATAAATTTTTAATATTATCCGAATTGCAGAAATTAGCAGTAAAAAGACCAATTCTACATCACAAAGCCATGGACAGCAAAACTATCAGCACTCGAATAGGAATTGTCAGAAGTCCGGTCAAGCGTTTAATGACTGCATGAAAGGTCACTATGAAACTTCTCAGAGTGATCAAACAAAGATATCATTGAGCAACAACAATTTGCCAGTGTCGAATCGCAACAAGCATCCTACACATATCCCTTACGATCCTCACTTACATAGAAATAGTAAACCACCGTACTCGTTTTCCTGTTTAATCTTTATGGCGATCGAGGACAGCCCTGTGAAAGCTCTTCCAGTTAAAGAAGTTTACGCATGGATTTTGGATCATTTTCCATATTTCAGGAATGCTCCTACTGGTTGGAAAAATTCCGTTCGTCATAATCTAAGCCTCAACAAATGTTTTCGTAAGGTAGAAAAAGCTCCAGTAAGTATTCGATCATCCGTTAATTAGAACGCTTTAGAATCGAGAGTGTATAAGTATATCCAATTTTCAGAATTTAGGTAAGGGCTCATTATGGATGGTAGATGCTCAATATCGTCCAAATTTGATACAGGCATTATCTCGTGCTCCTTTTCCACCTCCGACCGCACAAAATCTTTCTACTCCGGAAAAAACACAAAGGAAGAATGCAAGCGCACGTCTTCCAGATCCTGTCTTATTCCCATACCTATCCAAAAGACTGGCATCTAGCAATATTAGCGAAACTCCTGAAACAGAGATAGATAGCGACGTGGATGCTGCAGCCGCCGCTATGCTTTCCTTTAAACACGGGCCAATTATTTTGAATCACAACAGAGGTATCGTGTATAACTTTAAATAGTAATAGCATTGTTCCACAAGTTTTATTTTAAACGGCTATCATTTTATTGCAGATCGCAAGAAAAAAATATTGGAATCTGAAAAATTAGTTCCTGTAATCACAAGAAGTTCTAGCGAAGATCATACATATAGTTGTATCACTTCTATCAAATTGGAGAAGTATGAAACATAGATTATTCTCTGCTCGGAGATATAAATTTTTATAGCCGTTTCTAACAAGCATAAATTAACGAACTGGTCTTGTTATAGCAAGTACTCAAACGAGGAGGTCTCTACTGATTTCGATGAGCAAAGGAAAATAGCAGAAGGGGCGGATGCGCTTCTTAATTTAGCGGGCGTTAATACGACACCCAATAATAACAAAATGCATCACGTACAAGCTACGAATCCTGTATCAAAATCAGAGAGCGTGACAAAATCTAAAAGACGGTTAGTTTCGAACGATTATTCGAGCACAGCGGAGAAGAAACGTAAACGTTGGCGAGAGTGGGGCGAAGGAAATCGGTACCTAAAGCATATTAGAGGTTAATATGAAATTTTTCTCATATACATATATGTATCTATAGTGATGAGAACTTCCAGCTAGTGCGTGTATCAGACAGTGTCTAGGGACACGTTTTATAAAAGTATTTGGTAAAGAACGTTTCTTGATTTTTGCGGTATTAGCTTCGGCAAAAGAATGATCTTTAACGTTTTGGTTCTATATATGAAGTCTTTTATATTGACTATTATATAGGAGTATTTATAGAAAACAAAGAAAAGAATGTATATGCGCACGTAATTATCTATAACGTATGAGATAACGTTCGAGAATGATATCGGAAGAAAAATCTTTGTGAGGTGCATTTCTAAAGAATTGGCGATTGCTCAGGGTTCAGAACTCGCTATATGCCAAATGAAATTCGGTAGCACTAAGCAGCAAGCAATAATAGCAATGTAGTTGTAAAAGAGTTACTTTCTAAAGATGTTATTTTAACATGGTGTAGAGAGAGAGAGAGAGAGAGAGAGAGAGAGAGAGAGAGAAAGAGAGAGAGAGAGAGAGAAGCGTATGGAGTAATGTCAATGAAAAAAAGTGCGATCGCATATTAAGCTAAGAAAAACGATGAAGTTTTTAGAACTGTTGTGCTGGTTATACATATTAATTCATAGAGAGTTTAATTATTGATAATAGAGCCTTATACTAGTTTTTTTTCTGTAGATATGTATAGAGATATATAATATCTATTCGATAGAGAAATTGATAATATATTTAAAAAAAAAAAAAAAAAGAAGATTATACATACGTGCGCGAACGCATAGAGAAAGAGACGCGTTCGTAAAAACGTATACATACACATCCATGCTCACGTACTCATTACTTACGCTCAACAAGTGCATCTGTGAATGTACGCGACTGTAGATTGGCAGTATGCGCGCTGTCAATGAGTAAGCAACAAAGAATACGATGTCGAGGTATACGCTCGATATGAATTTGAGATAAGGAAATCTATCGTTTCACGTCTTTTTCTACTATCTTCCTGGCTTTTGAGATGATTTTAAAGAATGCTGTATATATGTAGACCCTATAATGTATGCACAGACCAGTTTTGAAATTCCTTCGATTACGTGACATTTTGTATCCGCACTTTTCCTATCGATCTGGATAGCGACGAAAGAATGTGCAAGGAGACATCCTATTTTTATATAAGAAAAAATAAAAAGAAAACGATAACAATAAGAAAAAGAAGGCTGCGGATACCTGTCTCTAAAAAAGTAAAAAAGAAAAAAAAAAGAAAAAAAAAGAAAACTAGAAAAAAAAAGAAAGAAAGAAAAGAAAAAGAGTATGTATGCAGTATGGATGTGAATATCGAAAAAAACTGGTATTGCATATATTAATATGTAGATCTATATATAGAAAGAACGTATATTTTTACAGGGCTCTGCCCGCGTGATAAAAGCTCTTCCTAATAACTCGCTAATACACAGATCATTAGCATAAATCATGTAAGAATTGCGAATGTTGAAATTCGTGCGTTGAGACGCAATATGTGCGTTGTGATAGAGCAACTCGATCGAAACCAACTCAAGCGCGTTCGTACGAATGTCGTAGAATCTATACTGAATTTCTAATATTATCATTAAATTAAATTAGTAAGAAATTTGCGATAGTAATAATCCGACGATCGACCGATAAGAATTATTAATAGGACGATACAGTGTACGAATACGTAAAATCATTACGAAGACTTTTCGTCTAGGTTTCGACGCGTTGCTCTATCATATTTTCTTTGCGCGATTATCGTAGATAGACATCAGCTACGGAAGAAAGTCTTGATTATAAATGGTGCAGGGAAGAATGCCATGTTTAAGTAGTCGAGATAACTTTGATTTTTCATGCACATATAACTTCAAATTATTCTACGTGGCACGTACTGTACTATACGAAAATTTATCCGCCGGTGGATATTAAGTGCTTCATTCAAAATTTATATACATATATACATATACAATGCGATATGTGTATATGCGTATATATGTACTACGTGCGAGATAATCTCATCTAGATATTATGTTTCCACTGTCTGTGATAACGTTGCAATACTTAGTACAACTCGTTGTCATTGCTATACCTCAAGAAAACGCAAGCTTTAGAGTCGCGTAAGTGGTTTTTATTTGTGGATTTCTCTATGTCCTCTCTTCGTATTCTCTCCAGCCGTAGAAGAGATTTTTAACGGACTACTTGGCATTCTTGTTCACACCTCTACTTAACTTTTTTTCTTTGGAATCAGGAAAGAAAGCCAAGATGAAAACGAGGGTGATGAGATAAAACGATTGAAGAGAGAGAGAGAGAAAGAGAATTTGTATTTGGTAAAAATTCGTTGGAGACTCGCGCGTAGCTCTTGTTCTCTGCGACCAAAGGTCCGATCTTCCATGTAGAGTTTATCGTAAGTCCAAGCCGATCGATTATAAGATGGCCGGAGACCACTTATCGTCATTAACAATCATAGCTGATTGCTAGGATAGATTAATAAAAAAGAAAACAAAAAAAAGCCTTTAACAGGAGATAGATCGATCGTTTATAGCGACACACAAATACAATGAAGCGATGCGTTCATGCGATGGTTCTTGTCGGTTATAATAAAAGAGAATACTCTGTTGAATTATTCGAGGAAAATGCTTTTGCCGTGGTACGTTCGAGGAAATCGGATAGAAAGCAGCAGTCGAAATGCTACAATTGTTCGGTAGATCCGATCAATTTAACAAAAGGAAAATGTATATGTATATACACGTGTATGCAATTATCATCGTCGGCCAAGGAACTATCGTATCAATCGGATAGATTTTTTTTTTTTTTTTTTTTTTTTTTTTTTCAAATAAGAACCATTCGACCGGCGGTAATGACAACGAGATTGGTCGACGAATTTCCTAAAGTAGGAATACGTCGGCCGCGTGATACACCAGAAATATGGAATATGGAGCAAGATAGACAAAATGTACCGCAACCTAACCACGGACAATCAAAATGGAACATGGTGTTTGATTTGCTTCCATTACATGACATCGTGCCAAACGCAGAAAAAAAAAATCTTTTTATTTCATAGTATGAATATATACTAATTTATTCATCTATACGTTTACAAAACGTATACGTTTATAAAGATAAAATCTTTGTTGGCGTTATGTGTAATATCATCGTTATCTTTGTCATCTTCATAATCATCGTTATCACACGATCATAAGCATCACCATCGTCACCTTCGTCATCCAAAAAATATCATCATAATTATTTACACTCCTCGAGAGATCGTGTTTATTATCGTCGTTGGCGTCGACTTTAGTCGACTTCATCATTATATTGCTATATTACCGCTATTACTAATTTTAAAACGAATCATGCGCTGTAAAATGTTTGTTAAGTTTTTGACCTTGCTTATGTATTTTAAGTATATTTAATATGCCACGTTGTAATCACGATGAAATCTTGTCTAATGAAACGGATAAAAATGGAATACAAAAAGGAATACCAGTTTGATAAGTACCCGACCCACGTGAGAGGAAATATTAGAACTCGATATTTAAATTCGTTCAGAATGAACGATGAACAAAATTCGATGATCTGTTAGTGCACAGAGGACACGTACGCACACGTACATATACGTACGCATCGAAAGAATAGATAGATAGGCACGTACATACGTACGTACGAGGTATGGATTGCGAGGAGATAGCGCGGGAAATGTTTGAAAATGGGAGGCCGGGTCGGTCGGGAGTCACGTGACGCTGACGTCATGCGCAGTATAGCTGCGCAATAGGATCGCACGCGAGAAGCGAGCGGGCCGGTAGGCAGGCAGGCAGGCAGGCAGACAGGCAAGTAAGCAGGCAAGTAAGCAAGCAAGCAAGCAAGCAGGCAGGCAAGCAGGCACCCTTCGTGGCCGTGTCTCGGCTGAAAACTCGTCGGTCTGCATTCCAGTGTCGCGGACGTTGCGCCGGACGCCAAGCGGACGTCGCGGCGAAGCAGCCGAGACACGAGAGAGAAAGAGAGAGAAAGAGCGAGCGAGAGAGAGAGAGAGAGAGAGAGAGATAGATTTTACTCGCGTCCCTTCGTGTGTACCTCGTTCCCTTCCACTACTTCAGATATCTATTTTCATTAACAGTGCGATCGTGCTCTACGTTCTACGAAAGATGAAGTGAGACGTTAAATACCGGGCCGCGTACGTCGTCCCCCGTTGATCGTAAACGGAGGGAAAGAAGAGAGAAGCGATCTCTTTCGCGGGGAACGTCCAAGAGTCGGTGCGTCTCGTCATATAGAAAAGAGAGAGAAAGTGAGAGAGAAGGAGAGAGAGAGAGAGAGAGAGAGAGAGAGGAGATTTAACGCGCGAACGAGGCACCGAGTAAAATAGGATTCAAAAGGGTGAGTTATTAAAATTTATTTCATTTCCTTTGTCACTACCCTTCGTCTTTCGTTGCTTTCGTTTTCGTCTTCTTCTTTCCCCTTCGTAGTTTCCTTCTCTCTCTCTTTCTCTCTGTTTCTCTCTCTTTCTTTCTCTCTCTCTCTCTCTCTCTCTTTCTTTCTTTCTTTATCTACCTACCTACCTACCTACCTTCCTTCCTACCTATCCATCTATCTCTTTCTACCACTCTACTATTACGTTACCTCGTCGTTTCTAACCTACACACAAGCGACGAAAATCTGTTGCACAAGATTCACGCGATGCATCCGATCGTTCGTTCGTTCGTTCGTTCGTTCTTCCTCGAACGTCGAAGATAAGATGCGAGGTGGTTCATCGTGACGAGAGAGAACGGAGGTAAATACGTATATACACCTGCCTTCCGCGGATCAGGACCTGTACTCGCTCGTGCTGAGAAAAAGAAAGAAAGAGAAAGAAAGAGGAAGAAAGAAAGAGAGAAAAAGAGTGAGAAAGAGAAAGAAAGAGTGTGTGTGTGTGTGAAAGAGAGAGAGCGTGTATAAACGAGGCGACGACGTGACGGCGTGAATATCACCACGGCGCCTTACTATAACTTTGTTTGTGTGTACGTATGCTTATGTGTTTGCCCGTGTGCGTGCGTGCGTATGTGTCTGCCTGCTGTATATCGTGTACGCGCGCGCCCTTTAATTCTTAAACATTTTCGCGCTATCGTAAAAGTCTCCACGTTTGAAAGATTCGACGTTTTCGCGCCTCTTCCTACGCGCCTGCGTTCTAATTCAAAACGTGCTACCATTGAAACGAAACGGGCAACGTAAGACGTTTATAATAGAATGTGTTAGAACAATCCGATAGATATTTGTTTGAGGTTATATTTATGTTATAAATCTACGAATATTGTTACAGAAAACAAAAAGAAAAATGAAAAAAGAAATTAATTCGACGTTTTAGGTACTTTTATTTTTCTACAAGTTTTTCTTTCTCGATACTGCGAACGCGAACGTGTTAATCAGTATGAAATATTACGTACTCGAAATATCAAAGAGTTTCTTAGAGAGCTGTTTGGTCTCGATTTTATCTTACTCCGGTCACATTCTCTCTCTCTCTCTCTCTCTCTCTCTCTCTCTCTTTCTCTATCCATCTATATCTATCTCTATCTATCTATCTATCTATTTATCTATCTTTCTTTTTCTTACGGGTGAATTTGCGTTCGTTGGAAGGGATTGGTTCGGATCGGCACGCGGCAAACCATCGTCCGTGTTAACCTATAAGGAAATACGAAAGGATTAAAATGCGCTGTCGTATCCTTGCTGATCTCATATCGATTACTCAAACTAATATTATAGATTCTCAACGAATCTTAATCCGACGAAAGCGAAACGGACGAGTTCGAGCATGAAAAAAAATCCTTCGAGTAATCGTAACTTCGTAGTCTTACAAAGTATTACGCGATTAAACGATTAGAAAGAAATATTATTATTATTATTATTATTATTATTATTATTATTATTATTTTATATTAATACCACGTTCGTTTTTATTTTCTCTACTTATTTATATTCTTCGATCAACACGATCCATATCAACGATACAGATCGATGAATATGAATAGTAGTGAGTCATCGATTTCATTCGCGTCAACTTTTTCCACCGTTGACTTTTATCGCTCGAGGTTAAGTGTTCTCGCTCGGCGAAGCGAAGAAAAGAAAGTAAAAAGTAACTAAAAGGAAAGAGAGAAGTAGAAGGGAGCAAGAGAGAAAAGGGAAAGAGAAAAAGGAAAAGAAACAAGAAAATAAAACAAAACGAAAAAGAAAAAAAGAAAAAGAAACTTCTTAGCGATTCGTTAAAGATGACCGTTTCTCGCAGCCTCCTCAGCTGTCCATTGTGAACGCGGCCATTATCGTGCTTTGGTTAGGACTTAAGTGTAGAAAATGAATCACACCCCCTGCTATCTCAACAGGATACTCATTGTCAGTGAGAAACCCTCTTCAAGTTTCGAACGATTGGCCTCGGTAAAGGTAACGGGTTCCCACTGACTGTCGCATCTATTGTCTTCTATTTTAACTGTCCGAACGAAACCCCCAAACAGCCATATTCTCGTCGACATACGCGACTATATAATAATAGAGAAGCCTCGACCACTTCTTTTCTATTCGTTTCATCTCTCTCTTTCTCTCTGTTTCTCTCTTTCTTTCTGTTTCTCTCTAATAGCAGAGTTAGTTGGAGAGAAATTCATTCGTCTTCGGATGTCGTGAAACAGGTTCTCTTCTCCTTCGATCTTCCATTCGATAAGGTAGCAATAAGCGAGATACGTATCACCGATAGATTCGATACGTCGTCGAAGGATGACGAGAGTGGTACCGTATTCTATCGATCTATTCGAATTCGAAGGGACCAGAAGGAACTCGTATAATCCAGGTTGTAGCAGCTCGTTCCAGGTCGTTCCTTTGCGTCGAAGCTATTCGAGGTCCTTACGAACATCGCAGTAGGGTTGCGAGTAAAGAAAAGAAAAGAAAAGAAAAGAAAAGAAAAGAAAAGAAAAAGAAGGAGAAGAAAAGGAGAAAGAGAAGGATGAAATGGAGGAGGAGGAGGAAGAGGAAGGGAGAACCGCGGAAGATCGTGCTTGGAGGCTGTTGTTGCCTCGCTTCGTGGAGAGTCCGAAAGAGGAAGGGGATGGTTGTAAAAGGGGAGGGATAAGGAAGGGATAGAAAAAGAGGAGGGGGAGGAAGAACGCGTCTTCCACTCGTTTCGTTCGAACGAGCTTGGCAACCACTGCTTTGGAATTCGAGTTCTTTATTTTTACGAGAGCCAATGTCGGGGACCGAGCCTTCTTTGGAGTCCTTCTCACCTGTTACGTACCCACCAGCCTCAGTTGCTACCATTTAACCAGTATTCGAGATTATTTCTGCGTCTGGCCCCGTTAACGCGCTCCCAAAAGCATTCTTCGCTTGGTTTACACGCGAGGCGTCTTCGCCAGGCTTTCTTTCTTCTTCGTATACATTGACTACATTCTAGTATGTATATGTATGTGTGTGTGTGTGTGTGTGTGTATTCTTTACTTTTTCTTCCCCTTTTTTCATTATAAACGGTAGACCCTGAAAAGTATTAAGCCTCTTTCGTCCCGTGGGGACGATGAAGTCGAAAAATGCAGCGTTCTTATTATATATTATGAATTTATTTGAATATATTTTTTGTGGAACTGAAAAGAAACGCATAGAGGAGTGTTACCGCGAAACGTTTTCTATAAAACGTTCAGACGACATAGGTATAAGTATAGATATAGGTATAGCTATCTTAGCCGTGTACTCTCGCGGTAAGACTTCTTTTCTGATTCCCGAGCAACGATAAACACGATGATCGGTGGCGCGTGGGCGAATAGAAGAGAAGGCATCGAAGTTTTCTCTCTCTCTCTCTCTCTCTCTCTCTCTCTCTCTCTCTCTCTTGTCCTACCGTACGTCTACCTACGCGTTCTTCGTGGATAAGCTGCTTCGAGGTCCATCGAAAAGACGATGCTGCATCGTAAAACGAAACAGGAAGAAAATCGTGACGGGGAGATCGTTGTTGTTCTCGTCGGTATCCTCTGAGAAATCCTTTGAGATAGAATTACTTGGAAAGGGTTACGACATTTCGAAAAAGATATCGTTAAAAATGATGTCAGATGTTTAAGAATAATCCTGTTCGAATGAGTTTATACAAAAAAGCAGATACACTTGCGAGAAGTGTCAAACTTGAAATGGTTTTGCAAAAGTCTTCGAACAATGGCATAAGAATGGACGATGATAAGAATGAAGGAAAAGCCAAGGTCGCGAATGGTTCGAATGCGTCGATCCTACGAGTCGTGTCACGCGTGGGTGTTTTACGAGAAAAAGACCGACTCGCCTTACCGAATATGGATATTTTCAACTCTTCTTTATTTCGTGATATCGACTTTCGTATTACACGACTCTCCCTTTAATATAGTATTTTGCTTTGTCCCACGAAGACTTTGTCGGAGGATATCAATCTTGAAATAATAGCGAGAGAGAGAGAGAGAGAGAGAGAGAGAGAGAGAGAGAGAGAGAGAGAGAGAGAGTATCGCGTTACTTCGTCCTGTCTTTATTAGAGGATAGAGCTCGAGTACGCATCGTAGACAATATTTTTATAATTACGTAATCGGTCGACTATCGCGCGTAATGATGTAATTCGTAAACAAACGATGACGAACGAATTGTCATAATAGGTAAAATACATTTGTGTAACTATGCACGTCCTAGTTCTTATCGATCTCGACATAGTATATTTATGCTATACCGGGATCTTCTCCCGGTCGGAAGAAACGAGCTCGTGTCTTGGGTGCAAAGAAGGCGCATAGCGTCTATTTTCACGTCAACTCTTCGTTCTAAAGTTAAACGCGTGCGCGTTTCGCATTAATTTTAGTGAGAGGCCGGGCTTTGGCCCAAGGAGGGTCCCTTTGCTGGGACACACGCTCTTTCTCTCTCTATCTATCTTTCTCTCTCTCTTTCTCTTCCGCCAATCTGCTACCTCGGAAAAGATAGTGGAAAGTGGGATGAGAAGATTTTCAACTATCTTTCTCAGATGTTATTCTATATCCTTGGTTCGTTGCAGAATGCGTCAAGATGGGATCCGCCTTCACCCTACGTGGCATCGTCACCGCTCTTGTCTACGCCTTGTTGCACCCTGCAATCGGTGAGTTTACCTTTTTATTCGCTTCTCCCTTAAAACTTATTTCCTTTTTATTCGACCTTTCCATCAAAATAGAATCTAAATCGTCCAACTCCGACGATTCGAGAAATGTTTACGAGGATCACGAAATTGGAGGAACACTGGAAGTTCCTGCCAAAGTAGCTTCGTTTAATTACACCAAGCCAAAGAAGACACCGGCACGGCGTAGAATCGGGTTGGCGAAAATAACGACATCCTTAGGAAATTCGTGAAGCCTCTTAGAGGATGCGGAATGTAAAGTTGAAAGCAAGTTTGCAGCATTCGCCGAATTCTAAGGCTTTATTAGCCGTTGAAAGTGTCTACGTCTACCACCGTCTTAGTGATGTATGATACGCTTTAAATAACGAGCCTGCTTAACTCTCCTCTTGCGTAGCTCTTCTTCCTCTTCTTCTTCCTCTTCTTCCTCCTCTTCTTCTTCTACTACTTTCAACACTTTTCATTCCAATTCGTCACCTCGAGATATTATATTTTAACGAGCTTTAACTCAACTCGATTTAAAACGAAATACTATTTTTGTTTTGTTTCGTTTTTTTTTTTTTTCTTTTTTCATCTCAACCTTCAATCATCTCAAAACGATCCACTTTTTACGTCGAAGGGAAAATAATAATTTGTTCGTGGTATGACGCTAAGCGCAAGAGAGGATAGAATCGCGTTTATGGCCTTGAAGGGGCGTTACTTTGGTGCACCTACGCGAGTATCCTAGGACAATGGTCGAACGATGAATACCCAGGAAGATAGATCGGTCCAGGTAGAGAGAGAGAGAGAGAGAAAGAGAGAGAGAACGTTCTGTTCCGTGACCACCCTGATCACCGGATTCGATAGCACTTCGTTCCATTGTCGGTCTCTCGTATCTGTTCGTGAAAAATGCTTGCTTCGAAATTTCCGCAACGTGGGATGATTTTATAGACAGGAAGCGATTGCTACGTGCTTCGCCGATATCGGGATCTCGATGGCCTTTGAACGTACACTCGTTCAACTGGTTTTTTGCGTTAGCGTTAGCGATCGCATTACCAGGAAGGCTTCCTTCGCTTTGACGATCTTTCCACGAGCACGATATCGCGGTGGTTTATTTTTTTCCCTTTGTTTCTTCTCGTTTGATTGTATGAGAAAAAAATGTTGTATATCGAAGGAACTTGAGAAGGAATAGTTGTTAGGTGTTACAATTGATTTAGAAAGCGGAGAAGGTCGAGGTTTCTATTCGATCTAAATCGACGGAACTCTTGTCTCTTGATTGACTACAGGGCAGAGGCAGGAGCTAGGCATGTCCTTCAATTGGCATCCAAAACCTTTGGCCGCACCGTTGGGGGATGACGTGAATTTCGAGTGCAGCCTCAATCTTCCACCGGAAAGATTTCAATGGCGGCACAGGCCTCTCGGCTCGGACAAGTGGACGCCCCTAGCTCGTACGGTGAACGCGGGTGCTGGAGCCAGGACCGCTGTCGTTGTCAGTTTCGATGATAAGTCGAAGGCCGGCGACTACCGCTGCGTAGCTTTTTATGGTAACTAAAACCATTCAAGTATCCTTCTTGCTAGTAGCGACGATAAAGACGGAAGAAGAGATACGAGATAGCCTTTTACATGGACTAGAATGTAGACTAGGTATATTGATGTGAAAAAAGGAACAAAATAACGTTTTACGTAGGCTCCAGTGGATTGGCGTCCGATCCTGCTCGACTGACTTTGTCGACCATGCACGAATTCTCCGACAAGAGTGACATCGAATTACGCGTACCGGTTGGTAATACCGTTCCTATAACATGTCCAGTGCCTTACTCCGTCCCGGAGGCGATAGTACAATTTTACAAGAACGACAAATTGGTGCAAGGAGTCGAACTGATAAACGGTCGTACGATAGCCATAGAAAATGCAAAACCCTCCGACTCGGCGTATTATTATTGCACGGCGAATAATTATATAACGTCTCAGACCTCAAGGAGCAATCACATGACCGTCTTAAGCGTTCACGCAAACGCGACTCGCCAAGCACCGTACTTCTCGAAACAGCCCCAAACCGAGTACACCGTTTTACGTGGCAAAAACGTTACGATGGAGTGTTTTGCCGCGGGCTATCCGGTCCCTCGTGTAACTTGGAGCAGACTGGGTGGTACGTTGCCTTCGAGATCCGTACAAACGAAAGCTGGCTTAACTATAATTAACGTGCAATCTTCCGATCGTGGCGAATACGATTGTGCTTGGAGCAATGGCGTAGCCGGTCAACCGCTTAAATCTGTGATCATTTTGAAAGTTGCCGAGGAACCTAGAATCCTGAAACCACCAAAGGCTTCGACCTTCTCCGAGGGTGGCGAGTTGGAATTGTCCTGTACGGTTACCGGTCAACCCGAACCCACCGTCGAGTGGTTAATAAACGGTGAAACTTTGGTGCCCGATAATAACTTGGAGATTCGTGGTTCGACCCTGCTCATATCGGAGGTCGAGAAAAAGCACGCCGGTATAGTCCAGTGCGTCGCAAGTAACGAGTATGGTTCCGATTCCGGCTACAACTTGTTGAGGGTCAATCCGAAACAACACGTAAGTGGTATATCCGAGTCCAGACCGGAGTACGGTCTTCCTGGATCCTCTAGGCACAAACATACCAGGGGTGGAGGTAGGAGAAGGAGCAAAGAGGGGAAACGCAAAGGCACCGGTAATTATTACAACGAATATTCGGCTCGCGTGTCACGTCTGTCGTGCACCTTTCCAGAATATACCTATTTTTTGTATGCTTCCAGCGGTACTGGTCCCACCTAATCAGCCGAACGTTACTCGACTCTCGGACGTCTCCGTCATGGTTAGATGGTCCGTACCCGAGAACAAGGGTCTTCCGATAGAATTCTTCAAGGTTCAATATCGTCAGCTTGGTCAAAAGATGAACGGTAAACAGGCCAAGTGGATGACGGCGAATACGGAGATACCTAATCACGTGCGTTCCTTCGAAGTGACGGATTTGCAGCCCGACAATACTTATCGGTTTAGAATAGCTGCGGTTTACTCGAACAACGACAACAAGCTCAGCCCGAATTCGGTGCGTTTTCATTTGAATCGCGACGGTGGTTTCGAAAGCAACAGGATGCCGATCCCTCTGTTGACGAACACCGAGGCATTGAATCACAACGAAGTCTTGCTCCTCTGGCAAAATCTTGACAAATCAACGGACATCGATGGCTTTTACGTTTATCACCGTGCTTCCACCTCGGCCGGGGATTACGTCAAGACTACGGTCGAAGGAAAAAATTCTACCAACATAACGATATCTCATTTACAACCGGACACCACCTACGAATTTAAGGTACAAAGTTTCTCCGTAGACGCCGCCTCGGAATTTTCCAAGATTCTAAGACAAAAGACGAAAAAGGCTCCGGTCGAGCAAGCTGTTCAGCAAGTCGTAGCCGAGAACAAGTTAAAGCCCACAGCGAGCGACAAGAATGCCAACATGTACGCGATTATCGGCGGCGTCTTTGGTGGATCCATTCTCTTGGTCAGCATCGCGGCTATTGCGGTGGTTTACAAGAGGACCAAGATCAAACAGAGTCGTGAATCCTCTCAAAGCGAAGGTACCTTTTACCTCTATTTTCTTGTCTTTCGTGTTCCGCGACTATATACGAGAATGCTTTGTCGTCCTTAATCGCGTACGTTTGTGCGCGTCCGTATACCATACGCGTATCTACATATATACAATTTGTCCGTACAACAGGGAAGCCAATAGCAAACGGAAGAGTAACGAACGGAGGTGTGACCGACTCTAAAATTAACATTACGTCGAATCCACTGGCCGGTCTCGATGCTTCCGACGACATGATCCAGCCTAAGGTCGGTATCTCTATTTAACGTTGTTACAAGAATTTTCTTTCGGAGAAACATTCATTGTACGATCCCTTTTCTTCCCTTAAGGAAATCCTGACTCGTTCTTTCGTTTATTTTACCTCCTAGTGTTTATACTAATTTTATAAAAAAGAAAGAAAGACAAAAAAAAAAAATGAAGCAAAAATCCTTAACTCTCTTATACTTTTTATCGCGTCGATCAATGGAACCAAAGAAAAAACTCGACCTCTCTATCCACTAATCTTCTTTTTCTTCTTCTACTTTGTATCATCTACCTTCTCTATCGGAGAGAGTCGTTCTTCCTTCTTTGTTTTTCCGAGCACCATACACGTACGTTAACTTACACGCTCTAGATCTGAAACGAAGCAACGAACACGCATGTTTCTGAACAGAGCGGACAGCAATCGTCGATGGAAATGACCTCCTTTCTAAACGGGCAGAACAACAACGGCAACGACCATAACAACGCGGACTCCGTTGGAATCGACGTGAACGCTCCCCGTAACGAGCCAGCACCCTTGCATCAAGGATCACCGCCTAACGAGCAACCACTATGAACTTCCCTTTAACGTGTTCCTTCTGAAATATCGTTCTTTCTTCGAGCAAGTTCACGTTGATTTAAAAAAAAAAAAAAACACAAAAAAGAACAAAAAAAAAAAGAAAAAGAAAAAAGAAAAGGAAAAGAAATAGGCAGCTTTTACCGATACGCAAGATTCTTTCATGAAATCGTATCGGGGTAATTTTTCTTTTTTCTTTTTTTTTCTCCCTTCATCGTGTACAATATAATACGATAAGTTAAATAACTTAGACATATCAGAATCGACACGTTAATTGCCTAAATTAAACAATTTATCTTGTTAAAAAGAAATCGTTCAAATTCTATTGTCGCATGCACAAGTAATGTTATCGTAACGTTGACAGAACGTTAGCATTGTTACTTGTACGTTAGAGTAACGTCAGAGTGCATGTAAAGCGACGAAGGACAAATTCGATTAAAGCTTCGACGAAAGATCTCTTCCTCGTGTGCTGGACAATACGTTACGCTCTCTCCTCTTGTGAATATATTTCATTATAGAAATCGCGTGTAAACTTGTAAATATAATTCGAGATGTATCGTTTTATCGTCGTCGAACGCCGTCCAAGATAAACGCGCTGTGTCTTAAAACAAATGTATTCCTTTCGTTCGAAATTTCGATTGAAAATGAAACTTCATTTATAAATCTAACTTATATTATATCCGTCCTTTGGGCAATCGTTAGATCTGATAGCAAATTAACGTGTTGAAATGCGATTTACCTATGATGTATAAGAAATAATAATGGAGAGCGAATCGTATTGTGTAAAGACGCGCCGAATTATAATGCATATCGTTACATTTTAGACCTATAAATATCATTACGTAGATGTACTACGTTTAACACAGTATTCTTTCTCTTTTGATACGATCAACGTTTTTATATTCGAAGAGAAAACTTTTTATCATATTTTCATAGTAATCGTCTCGACTGATACTAATTTACTCGATCGTTTACTTAAACCTTTGCTTTCCACGGTAAATCCAGATTTTGTACGTCTCGTTATACCGTCGAGAAGAAACAGGTATCGTAACATCCTCATTCATTTATATCGAAGATTTTCAAGCGTTGCATTTATTCCATCGACGTTTTTACCGAGAGATTACTTTATATATACTCTATTTACACGATCTTTTTTATATCTGATATATATATATATATATTTTTTTTTCTTTTTCGTTCCGATGCAACATACAAGATTAAAATTCACGTCGAATTCACGATCCGAGTTCTTACGTGCCGGAATAAAAAGATACGCGTGTACACACACACGCGCGCGCGCGCGTAGACAAAACGAACGGATAATTTATCATAACGTTCATATCGAAAAATTTTACAAGCAAAATGCCAGGATAACAACTGTAAATAAAAAATATATATGTATTAGCGATCGCATTATGCGACGTAAAGTTATGCGCGAGAACGCCCATACGTGCACGTGTTCTGTTTTATTTCTTTTTTTTTTCCTTTTTTTTTTTACATCTTTGTTTTCTTTTTTTTGTATATACATACCACATACATATTCAGTTTACGTACGTGCTAATCGTATGTATCTTTGCATATGCGTGCACGTATAGGCGTGCGAGCGTACGCGTACGCTTTTATTTTCATAAGTGCGATTATTTAAATGTTTAGCTCGTCCGATACTACTTTGCACGTTTAGATTCATTATTCTAATACAGTGATGGGGACGGACGTTGTACATAGTAGAATATTTGATGCGTTCAAAGAAAGAAAGAAAGAAAGAAAGAAAAAAGATAGAAATGTATGTGCCTTATATCTTGCCCGCGTAGATAATAATGCGATCGAGATCTGCGATAGAACGAAGAGTAGCAGTAATATTTATCCTCTATCGTAGCTTTAACGCTGTTTTAGTAACGACAAGACGACGAAAAGAGATTACGACGTATTTTTATCATCGCAATGCCAACGCTGCGTTGGACGACGTACTCGAGTTCATCGTCCTTAGTGTACTTTCAACACGTTTTATGTACTTAACAAGATTTTTTCTCCGTTTTTTTTTCTTTTTTTTTTTTTTTCTTTTTTCTCTCTAAAAATAAACTCTTTCGAAAAAAGAAAACGCGTGTCGATCACGTTTTTTTTCATTCTTTTTTTTCTTTTTCTTTTCTTTTTTTTTCTTCCACCGACGTCTCATATCTCCTTAAGAAACGAAAGTCGATGATGGATAATAAAGAAAAAAAAAGAAGAGAAAGGCGCCGGGGTTATTAGGCAGACGTCGTCTTAAGAAATCATAGAGAAGGCTCCCGGAATTTCATTTTCTCGCGGAGAGCCAAGGAAATACATATGTGTCTGCAAAGTTCGCCAAGAGATGAGAAAAAGGAAAGGAAAGGAGGGAATGGGTTTCTTATATATCATTCTTCCGCGGTGTGATTTCTATCGAGAATTCGAATCTACGTCCTAGAGTCGTCGAACATCCTAATGGAGGTATTTCTTTCAGGATATTTCCACGGGAGAATATCATTTCTTACGTCAACGCAAAGACGTTTTGAATGATCGCTTTAACTACGTTAGATCTGAATAATTTTTTCCAACTTTTTGTTCCGTTACTATAGAAATTGTTAAAAAACGTCACGTAGACAAAAGTTCAATGGGAAAAGGGAAGATACATTAGAATTCTTTCCGAGTTATCGAATTTCCAGAATCATAATTATTCGGGAAGTAGTTTGCTCGGTTGACAGGATCAAAGACGGGACGTGTACGAGGCTTTTCGACTTGTCTCTCGGTGGAAGAAAAAGGAAGGGAAAAGTAAGAGAGACGAGTTGAAAAGTGGGGTGATGGGGGAGAAGACGTCGTCGAGTCGTAGAAAGGAAGAAACAAGAACGATGGAAGTAGATACGTAAAGAGAGAGAGAGAGAGAGACAGAGAGAGAGAGAGAGAGAGAGAGAGAGGCCTCGAGTCGCCTGGCCGAAACAATCGTTATGATTTTCCGGCGTGGTTCGCTCGATACCGTCCCGCTTTCTGGAGCTGCGTTTGTGTGGAAAGGGAAACGGGGGTTGGGGGTTGGAACGTGTGCGTCTGCGGGTTGCCGACAGAATGCTCGGAAGCAAGGGCCGAGGATATTTCGAGGCCCAAAACGATGGAAGGGATGTATGCGCGTTAACGCATTACCTCCCATAATTTTAGGTACCTGAGCAAAATTTCGAGCGACGCTCGTTAAACGCGCCGCCATGCATGAGACGCGATATCGGAGAGGGTAGGAGAAAGCACGAGGGGAGAAAGAGGATGGCAAGAGAATTCGTTATCTCTGTCTCCTGTTTCTCTTCCACAGAGATTACCCGCGATTATTTAATCCGAGAAACAGCCGGCTCATTACGTCACACGGCGAGTCATGTGGTTACCTGTCCGAGCTTAAGATTTCTTTCGTTACACTTTATCAATCATATCCACGATAATCGTTTATTAATTTGCCTCCCCTAAGAAATCTCTGCTTTTTCTTTCGAAGGAATGTAACGTAGGATTTTTGAAGGAATAAGCTCGTGACTATCGCCTGGATGCAAACGAAACCATTGCAGCTATATTTTTCGAAAAGCAGCTTGCGTGTGCACGATACGCGTAGGTACTACGTGAGACGCATAATCCGTTAATGCTCCACGTCCAACGAATGCAACGGAATATGCAAACGTTGTTTCTTTTCCATCGCACGTTCGCTTAGTTCTACGAAACGCCACAAAATGTAAAGTGTTACGTAAGTAGAGAGCAAACATCTATAAAATCATAGAACGTAATAGCACTCTTTCCAATCTCGACTTTGTTACTTTTAAACGTTTACACGATTCCCCGTAACGTACCATTCTACCGACCACGAGTAGGTGGTTGAAAAAGAAACTAAGAAAGAGATTCCCATTCCTTAGTCTCGGCGTTAATTACCGTCGTAGGTGGACCAGACACCGTGGCCGAGCGTGTCAGGGCGATTAATGGTAGAAACGTCGGTCACCGCGAGGGGGCATGCGATGCCTCTTCGGCGAGACAATAAATCTGAAAAGAGCGTGTCCCGCGAGATCAGAATCTTTTTTCTCTCGAAAATCCGCTCGGTGAAAGAGAGAAAGAACGGGGATGAGGAAGGGTAAGACTAAAAGGTCTATAGAGAAAAAGAGACAGAGACAGAGAGAATTGGAAAGATGTATGGTAACGGGGCGTAGTCAAACGAGCGTTGGTCCCGGGAGCACACGTTCTCCCTCTAGCAAGAGAGTAAAAGAAGAAAGAGAGAGGCAAGAGAGAGACAGAGAGAGAGAGAGAAAGAGAGAGATGCATTGAGCAACGTGGCGGGAGGCGTAAGACGATGTCACCTCTCGCGTCCTACGAACGTCTTCCTTCGCGTAGAAGAAGACACGAAACGCGCGTTAAATCAATGATGCCGAGCTTGCGCCGCGTTACTCCCGCGTAACGTGCCACGAAGCCGGAAGCTCGATTCCCCCAGCCCTTTCTCTCTCTCTCTCTCTCTCTCTCTCCACCCTCTTCCGACTAGCCTGCCGGCGGTGGCGACGGCGGCGGCGGCGCCTTTACGCGCTCCGCCGAAAGTCCCGGCGCCGCGCCGTACCGTGTGTGTCCGTCCTCCCTTCCTCGCGTTCCCGTTCCTCTCGTTCCGCCGGCGTCGACGCTCCTCTCCGCTTTCGACGATGGTGCGTCGTCGCTTCGAGGTCGCGCGCTCCGCCGACCTCGACGGCGCGTCGGCGCGAAAACCCCGGCCGTCTCGCATCCCCACTACTTTTCTATTCGTTCCTGCGCTCGGTTCGAGGCTACTATTACTACTACTACTACTACTACTACATTACTACTACTACT
>NC_057692.1:624135-639135 GCF_014466175.1 Vespula pensylvanica | reverse complement strand
GCTCTCCCTCCCCAACTTACCCTCCTACTCCCCCCTTTCCACCCTCTTCTCGCTATCCTTCGATTCTCTCTTTTCACTTCTTCGTCGGATTTCGTCCTCTTCCATTTTCATCGGCACTCGGTCTCAACGACGAGTCCATTGTAAAAGCCAAGAGACGTCGATTTCTCCAATTTGTTCTCTTCCTATCTGTCTCTCTCTCTCTCTCTCTCTCACACACACTCGTCTTCCGCTTTATCTGATCGCGCCAAGAGGACATGCGTAGCGTAGCTCGATGCAACTATGACCTCGATCTGCATCATCGCGCATCAACCTTCTTCCTTCGGGAGCCATAACTCGAGCTACCGAATATTCCTTTCGATATCGTGTCTCATCATCTACTCGCGATCATACAGGACCTTTTTTAAAACGAAAATCCTTTCTTATTTCCCATACGAAAAGACGACCGAGTCGCGTATTACGACGTGACACCTCCGATACCGCAACCCACGTCGAATTTACGATACCCGACTCTGCCATCTATGTATACGTCGAACATCAGTTCCCACGAACTAATTCCCTCTCCTATTTCTTTTCAAGGTCGTACTTGGATAACGTATTATCGTATTAGCAAGCATCGATGTCCAAGGCGACCATCCTCGATATCTATTGGAAAATTCTTATGCACGAAGGAAAATCATTGTACGTTATGTTACGTACAAGAGTAAAGACAAGGCGAAATAATGGTGACATAACGTTCCCCCTTTCCAGGTCATTCCGTTTTCGTAGATTCACAGTCCACGAAATAGGTTCATTTTGAATCTGGGCCATTCTCTTCTCAACGACGTGTTCCTCAACCTACCGCGTTATTTCACCTAAGATAACGTTTTTAGTAACTCGATTATATGAACTTTCCAAGAGAATGACCTGGATACGAAGAAGAACTACCATCGTTTGCGATGGGTTCGAACGAGTAACACTAGTCACGTAGTACCAACGATATCAATTTACGCTTTAAATCTTAACATCGAAAAGTATCCCTATTGAAATATTTCTCTTCTTTTCTTTTTTTTTTTTCTTTTATCCGACAAAAGCGTTTCTATTACGCCCTGTTTCAACATCGTCAGGAATTGTTCCTTTATTCGTTTTTTTTTTTTTCAGAGTAAAAAACTGGGCCTTGAAATTTGGAGTGGATCTATGGGAATTTGGTAAGCAAGTAACCAAAATGACCGAAATACAAAAGGTAAGAAGATTTTTTCGTTGAAGAAAGGAAAGTTGGGTGAGTTACGTGGACGATGTTTTTTCTCGATAAACGTACTACATATGCATATACATATACATACACATATAGAACGATATAACGCCGGTATAACTGTTTTCGTAGAATAGAAAATGCAAGAAGAATGTAGGACGTAAAACGTAGAAAACTGGGTAGAAACGCTTCGGTAACGAGCGGTAACGACGAAGAGAAGCAGAGTGTCTGGCATCGACGTTGTTCCGTCGTTGCCGCAGTTGTTTCTCTTCGTCTTTCGTCCGCGTCGACTGAATTTTCTCGCTTTTCACGCTTTTTTACTTCTTGCTCTTGCATTTTACATAGTTCCCACGTCTATTCGATATACCGCCGAATAAAAGAAAAAAGAAAAAAAGAAAAAAAAAAAAAAAAGAAAATGTCAGCAACCCGTTACTTTACGAGGGACCTTAATGGACTGTGTGTTTCTCTTCGTGATTGGAGCAGCATGCATCATTAATTACGTTATTAAACCTCTGGTGTCGTGTGGCCTGCATATGCCCTGATGTATTTCGCCTTTGTTTATTTTTCCTTTCTTCCTTTTCGATCCTTCTTCTTTTCTCTTTTTCTTTTTATTATTTTAACGAACGTCGAGAGAGAAAGAAAAATCGTCGAGATTCGACGACGAAAGATTAAGAATTCTATACGTCTATTAATTATCGATTAAAACGATATCCGTATTGTCGAACGAGTCCAGGTAAATATGTAAATTTAAAAAGATCGTAAGACCGAGATAAACGAAATTGAAAAGTATTTCTGGAAAATAAACGAGCCATATAGTTATCCAGAGGCGAGAATAAATGAATGAGAGAAGTAGAAAGCGAGGGAGAAAACGAAAGAGGGGGTAAAATAAAGACCGCGAAGAGTTTGAGAGCGTCGGTATGAAAAGGTTCGTTTAAAAGGGGGCCCTTTTGCAGGTGGCTCTTGAGTTCGAAGTTGTACGAGCTTGAACGTGGTTGAACGTGGTTGAACGTGGTTGAACGTAGACGTATGTATACATAGGCGACTCCATCTCTCTCTCTCTCTCTCTCTCTCTCTCTCTCTCTCTTTCTCTCTGCTCGTAGTCGCAGCGAGTAAACGGACGCGACACGCTGATCGATAATACGCGAACTTCGAATCCCCTGTCGCTGATACGACAACGCGCGAAAAGTACGAGCGTCGAATCGTGCTGGTTCCCTTCTCTTCTCACCCTCTTCTCACCCTCTTCTCACCCTCTTCGTCCTTTCCACGGCGCCATCGCCATCTCCACCAACCACCAACGTTTCTTCCACCTCGTACGTACCTATACCCTACTATTCTCGCTCGTTTCTCTCGGAAGCATACACACACATACACACATATATATACATATACGCACACAGAGAAAGAGAGAGATGCACACCGACGAAATCGAACGTCTATCGAATGTCATCGGCTTCGCCATTTTCTTCTCCTCCGATGAGAATCGATCTCTGTAGCCGTGCTCGTAAAAAAAAACCTATGTATGTACTTACTTACGTACATGTAAGCGTAATAGAAGTATAACGGACGACACACCGAGTCAATATTTTCCTTTCCTTTTGTTTTTTCTTTTCCTTATTTCCTTTTTCTTTTTCTATTTTTTTTTTGTTTTGGTTTTTTCATTTTTTTTTTCCTCCATTCGACGTAATTCGTTCGAAGAAAAATGCAATGATATATTTTCTTCTCGCGTTGCATCACAAAAGCATCGTATAGGATATATATATTACGCGCTTCTTCTTTCTCAAAACTCGCGAGAAGAAGCAGAAAGGAAAGTTCTTTATTTGTTGTCGTCTTTTGTTTGTTACGTAAGTGTATATATATATATATATATATATATATATATATATATGCTTGTCGAGTATATATGTACGTACATAGATATACACATGCAGCTACGTACGTATGTATACGCGTCGTTACGATATATCGAAAGCATATAAGGAGGAGCACTCGAATGGGAGCCTTTTAAATTTACCTGTTGCTCTCGCAATTGAGAGATAATATTTTTAATTCGACGTAGTTACATTACGAATTATATAAATACATGAATATGTATAAAGGTAGATATTAATATTTACGTTCTATGCTAGTACGCACGGAGAAATCTAAAAAGAATAAACGAGCGTCATACGTCTTCGTCGTACGAATAGAAATCGCGAAACGATTTACAGTGCTTATTCTTAGAGAATTCCGAATGCTCGTTTTTAGATATCGTTCGGTTATTTGGGGAAATAATAGAACGATTACGTGGCGATATCGAGCGAAAAGGGAGACTAAATGAGAAAGGGTCGATACGAGGCATTACCCTTCATATTTCCGAGATTAAACCTCAACGATAAAAATATTTTTCCTCGATCGAACGAACCGTGTAGGTATCTCAAAATAAACACCTTTTTTTAAACGATGTAACGATATAAAGCAATTTGCTCTTTGGTTATTATTTTTGGTTAATTGCTTAGTTGGAAAAATGAATGAATCTACATAAATGATACATGCATATTTTGTCGACGCTTACATAAGTACAGACGAAATAAAGAGGAAAAAGGAAAGGTCATTAAAAGTTACTCGTCGCACCACCGCTCGTGTTTTATTTCGCACGAATATCAAGAGAAAATAAAAAGGCTCTCTGCTGCCTCTCTCTCTCTCTCTCTCTCTCTCTCTCTCTTTCGTTTCTACTTTTCCACAGATAAGAAAGCTCGCTCGGTCGCTCGCTTTTTTACGCTCGATCCATCCTGTCCATTATCCTCCTTTTCGTTTCTTTTTCTGCTTCCCACCCCCTGACCTCCCCTCTCATTCTCCCAACTTCTTCTCGGCTAACACTCCTCTCCATTTCCTCTCGACGCTCGTTTACCCTTCCGATAACATACAATTGCAACGTGATAATACGAACGCGACTAAACGATTTTTTTTTTCTCAACGATGATCGCAATTAGAAGGAAATAATTCGTCCAACAATAAGTTCATAAGCACATATCATAAACGACGCAGTCGTGGGGTGTGTCATTAAACGGCCGATCGACGAACAATTCGAACGTTATTCCCATTTCGGTGTGTATAATGCAAGAACCGACGTAGTAGACGGTCTGTAGCGGTAAATGCGCTATCAACGTCAAGGCCAATTGGCACTTTGCGTGTCGATTAAACCGACGAGAATAATAATACCGACGATCGACGCGCGTATCGACGTTTATTTTCACCCACTAACGACGTGCCGATTAGTGCCGACTACGTACGACCAATACCGAGTGGACGGGGAAACTACTTTTCATTGCGCATTTTCCCTAATAATTGAACAACGTTTAGAAATCAAAAGGACATCGTCCACGTTCCTCCGATTTTTCCCCTTCTTCTTCTTTTCTCTCTCTCTCTCTCTCTCTCTCTCTCTCTCTTCTTTCCCCGACAGACGATCATATTCAACGTTATCGTTCTTTTTCGATTTCTACAGAATTATTACAAAGTCGAGGCGAATCTTATTAAAAGGGACGGCTTGGTACTGGTAAGAGAAATGGCTGCTGAAGTTAAAAATATGATGGACTTTAAAATGAACGCCGTAATGGTGAGTAAGAGCCAGAGAAATACATAATCGATCGGATGTTGAAAACTTAAAAATAGTAATAAATTAGCTCGGATAGGTATAGACGATACAAGCTTATTTATAACATTTATTCGCAATCCCCGATCTCGCATGGCTCGTTTTAATGCTCTTACAATTTATCCGAGGAATCGACAAACTAGCATGGATAAAGTAATTGACGTCGATACGAATCCTATCACGTTGAAGGGAAGTACCTGACTGGTTGACGAGGCTAGGCCCGGCGCACGTCTCTCCCACCACTCGTGCTCCTTCTACGCTATACCTACCATTTGCACTTACACTGCGTCGCCGCTTAGACGACGATACGGTCTATCTCTATCTGTTTCATTATCTTACGACGAGCAAAGTACTTTACTTACTTACCAACGAAGGAGATGCGAATAATTAAGCTCGAGCATTATCCTGTTCCGTTGATCTCTTTTTAATTAATTCCAGGATTACGGCGTGCAAATGATCTTTCTCTTTCACACACACACACACACACATACACGCGCGCGCGCGCGGGCCTTTGATCGATTTACATTTGCAAACTACCTAGAATATAGATAAGAGAACGCGTATAGTCGGCTAATTGTGTATCGGTAATCTTTAATCATTTTCTCGAATGTCGCAGAGGCTAATGGAAAATGCCGAACAGGCCGCAGTTTCTCCGCCGAGAGATGGTAACGTGTCACCCAAATATCATTCTTCCCATCGTTCGAATCTTTTCATGGGAGATGGCAAAGGTTCCTCCGAATCTCGTGAGGTATATCTAAGCACGAATCGTCATTTCGATCGGCTAGCAGTCAATGTCAGTTTATCGTCGGTTCTCATGCCAGCTGGAATACAAGAGACAGGTACGTGATCGTACCTAATCGGTATTGAAAAGTTTACGATAGAAATTCGAGCGACGTTTATTTATAAAATAAATCGGAATAAATAGTTTGGCAAAGTATACTCCCTGTCGCATCTAGTTTCCTTTCGTTCTCTCGAAGCTACTTTAACTCTTCGAGAAAGTATTCCTTACTTCGCAATCCTTTTAACGCCGTTCGAAATGTCATTACAGAAAGCGACGTAGCTGCGGGCATTCAATGGAGCGAATACTTGGATCCTCTTTTCGTCAATAATTACGAAAGCGATCCCTCGTTATCTTGGCAGTACTACGGCGCTACCTCGGGATTTTTAAGACGCTTTCCTGGTAAATGCACGTCCCTCGTTATCTTCGTAATAACGTTGAAATTTGGTCCGGACCGACTCGGACTACTAACGAGTTATTAGAATTTCATTTTCCTTGGAATTGGAACTGGTAATATTATTTTTCTTTCTTTTCTTAGCCATAACGTGGCCACCGATGGAGTTTGGCACGAACAAGTCACCGTCAGTGTCCTCGAATCGTGTTTATCGCGACGTCTACGACTTCAGAACTTCTAATTGGTTCGTCGGTGCTGCGAACAGTCCAAAAGACTTGGCGATTTTAATAGACACCATGGGATACGACAGCGAGAGGAATCAACGATTAATAAGCGCTACTACCAAGGCGATATTGGACACGTTAGGTCCCGACGATTACGTGAACGTTTACCGATATGGCGAAACAGCCGAGGAAATCGTACAGTGTTTCAAGGACAGCCTGGCTCAGGCCTCGCCGGAGAACATACACGAGCTCAAGCTCGCGACGAATACGTTGAAACGCGAGGAAACGACGAAGAATATATCGGCGGCCTTGAGTACGGCCTTCGAAATCCTTCACAAGTACAATAGAACCGGTCAGGGTAGTCAATGCAATCAGGCGATAATCTTGATAACGACTGACAACGAAGGTCCTCCTACGGAAGTGATCAGAAGGTACAACTGGCCGCACATGCCGGTCAGATTATTTACTTACCTCGTTGGCGGTGACAAGAGTCCGGAACTCTTCGACATGGCGTGCACCAACAAAGGTACGAATCGTCTCTTCTTACCGCTTACCCGATCGTTTACAGCTTCTGTCCGATACGATTCGATCGTGCCGTAGATAATATATACCGTATCGCGTTAAACGATCGTTCCAATTTACAGGGTATTACGCGAGAATTACCAAGCCGGAAGAGATTAAGAGTAAAGTTTTCGAATACGTGAAGGTACTCGCCAGACCTATGGTCCTTTATCAACACGATCACCCTATACACTGGAGTCCGGCTTACATCGGTGGAAAGGTAAAAGTACTTATCGACGTTATATCGACAACACGAAATAACGTCGACTTCCAATTCATTTTTAGAGCGGTAGATATGGCCGAGAAAATCGTGGACAGCTGATGACGTCCGTCACCGCTCCGATTTTGGATCGTCGAAATCATACGGTACCTTTTAAAATTTCATCCTTTACCTATCGACAGTTTTATCTTAATGCGTTTTCTTCGATACGTTCCAGTTGAAAAGAGCTAATTTATTGGGCGTCGTTGGTACCGACGTTCCCGTCGAGGAAATTCAAAAACTCGTGCCACCTTCCAAGGTATTTATTACATATCCCTTCGCTTATCCCAACGAGGAATATCTATCCGATCGATCGCTTTTTCTTTCAGTTGGGAGTCAATGGATACTCCTTTATCGTCGACAATAATGGCCGCGTTTTGTATCATCCGGATCTGCGTCCGTTGGTAAGTAAATCGTGCGATAGAAGATATCATTTCCATCGGATACTTACGCGCATTTGTTGTAACGCTAATGCAGCCGGGAAATGCAGATGTGAGTACAAATAACAACCCTTTCGATCGACCTTATCTTTGAGGTCTCGTAATCTCTCTTTCTTCGATTTAACGTTTATCCTATTTGCGATAATAGTACGAGGAGACACTGAAACCTACGTACATAAGCGTAGACCTGTCGGAAGTCGAACTAGCCGAATACGACGGACCCTCGCACTCCTTGAACAATTCTCTTCTTTTAGACGTAAGTGACAACGGACGAGGAGAAATCGGACGAATTTTATCGTTTCATTCGTGAATCGTGAATTAAATTTTGTTCGCAGTTGAGGCACGATATGATCGATCAGAAGGAAGGGGAGACCGGCTTCGCCGTGAAGATTCATTACGACGACATGGTAAATTTCCTTACTGCTCCTTCTGTCGTGCATGTTCGTCTAACGAAAAAAAAAAAAAAGAAAAAAAAATGAAAGACAAAAAAAAAGATAGATACTAACAACGGGGAAAAAATGTAAATTTCAGAAAAGAGTGACTATCAGACGACACAATTATTTTTACAAGCCGATCGAGGGTACGCCGTTTTCATTGGGTTTGGCTTTACCCGAGGGGTATGGCATGTTCGAACTCCTTGCCGAACAGGAGATCAAGCACACGATAGTAGATGGTAAGTATGTACTCAGCTACTTACATACCTACGTACATCGTTATTATTCGGATCGTTTTATACGGATTCTTGTTCGACGTCCGATCGATTAATCTTGCCGATTCGGTCGAATTCTTTTTCAGTGACCGAATACTTTAAAGGTAATAATTGGAAAGTACATCCAGATTGGGTGTACTGTGAATATAATTCGGCATCGGACAAGTTGTTCTCTTCCCCGGAGGAACGCGTTTTGCACTTTTTATCGCGCACGCGAAAACCCGGGTGGAAGTGGATGTCCTTGAGACCAAGGAGTCCAAGCTCGCACCATAAACAGGCGAGCAAGCCGGACAAGGACGCTTATTATTGTAAGTGTAACAATCAAAGGAATAACAACGTATTCGAACATTAACGAAGTTTCATCGAAATTTCATTTCATCGACAGTCTACGATACCGCACGTTTCGACGTTTCGTTTCAGGCGATAAGAGATTACTTCAATCTTTAGTTTTGGACGCATTGGTAACGGATGGGTTTGATAAAAGAAGAAATTCAATGCACAAAGAAGAGAATCCGAAGTAAGTAAGTCGATCCATGTAAAGGAGGACAAAAGAGGACTATAGAAAAGCACGTGCGAATCCTCCACATACGCGCAACGAACGTTTAGTAATGTCTCGAGCACCTCACTATATGCACAAAGCACGCGATTATTGTATTTATTAATTCACGCACGGTTACGAGAATGTCACGAGTGTCGAGCTCTTTATTGCAAAGTTTTATTGAAAATTATCCTTGCGTCGCACTCTTAATTCTGCCCGTGACAGGTTGTCTCGCATAATTGCGACGGGGACGGCGGAAGGCACCGGTTGGGTGAAAGAAAAACGTGGAAGCGTGATAAAAGCACTGCGTCGGCCAAAAGCGGACAATGGGACATGATGAAAACAAAAAGAAACAAAAAGAAAGAAGAAAAAAAAACAAAAGAAAAAAAGAGAAAAGAAAAGAAAAAAAGACAGAGAGAGAGAGAGAGAGAGAGAGAGACAGACAGACAGACAGAGAGAAAATTCAACTTAATTTGCATTGCATATAGGCTACGGATATTTCGCGTTTCCACGTTTTTCCGTAGTTAGATATTATGCACCGTGCGCCAACGTTCGCTCTCTTTCATTTTACAAGACCTTATATTTCATTGCATATATTTTTATTACATTTTATTATTGTGTGTCTCCACCGCTAGCCCTATTGCCATACTGATGGCTCTACTGCACAGGTAATTTGCAAAAATCCATTATGCACAATTATTTGTCTAAATGCGTTCGTCTACGCTGCAACATAATAAGTTCTTAGCTGGTGTGTAATTACCTGCTATCGTTCCTCCTTCGCGTCGAATTTCACATCGACGAGCTCTCTATACGACGATCAATACTATTTCGATTTAAGGGGTAAACCTTTGAAAGCTCTTACGTCGATGTAACTCGATGATATATAGGGTGCATAAAAATGTCGAAAAAGTTGTTCTCCATTCTGACAAGTTTTTAGCAAAGGGAAGAATCACGTGATAAAAACGGTGATTCTCTCTCTTTCTCCTGTTTTTTATACACCCTATGTAACATCGTTCGAATATAAAAAAAGTAATCAAGACCTAGATAATGTTTTGATCGTACGCGATCTGAAGATTAAACGTCGTAAAACCAATTCGTGATAAGACGTACGAGATGGGGAGGGTGTTCACGAAACGTGAGCACAACGTCGGATAGATGATTTTTGTTGTTTCTTTTTTACTCTTCTCTCTTATCGTGATTATATACCTCGACTTTGGTCGATAAGTAATTTTCTATGTGTTCCTCAAAAAGGACCTTTCGATAGAATCGTACAAAATTCTTTTCTGACGCGAAACCTTTGTTTTTACAGCCAAGGCAAAGGTAGATTCGGGGTTACGAGAAGCTTCATCGCAACCAGAAGCGGACTTTTTCGTTGGCACGAACATCAACAGAGCGATGAGGCCGCAGAGGAGCCGTACGTAAATGATCGCACGATTTTATTTGCGTCAGATCGCTCGAGGATTACGTCAGTCGAGTATTCCTTTTCAGTTGGTTTCCCGAGCAGCAAGCAAGAGCTATGGAATCGTCTTGGTACAAACGTGCCGTCGATCAGCACTCGATAGAACCGGAAAGTTTCGTTTTTAGCGTTCCGTTCGATGCCGGTACGTAACGTAAGCGCCGACGCAATCTTTAGACCGAACCAAAATTAAATCTCTTCCATCCGATAAGCATAATATCGTTTTATCAGCCGAAAGACCGAATCCTCTGGTTACCGCGACGCACGCTATCTTCATTGGAAAAGGACACAAAGCTCCGGCTGCGGTGGTAGGATTGCAATTTCAACATTCCTCATTGGCGTCGCATTTCGTTAACATAACGTCAACGGTAATCATCCGACGTTCGCTTTTAACCGGGACCCGGTTAACGTTCGACGATAATTCATTTCGCAAAATTCTCACTCCTACAGTGTACGGGAATGTCTGGCTGCAAAAAGAATTGTGCGTCGGAGGAACTCGACTGTTATATTCTCGACAATAGCGGATTCATCGTTATAAGCGAGAGACACGAACACACCGGCAAATTTTTTGGCGAGATAGATGGTACCATAATGGATTCCTTGGTACAAGATAGGATATACAGGTTATTCATTGTCGCTTGATACAATTTTTCTACGTCGATTCGGTATATATCGAATATCGTCTATTATTTCAGGAAGGTAACCGTCATCGATTATCAGGGCACCTGCAGTCCTCAGGAAAGTCACCGGTCGTCAGCACCGAGAACTACATCGGCATCTATTTTAAAAGGCACCGCGCTTATCGGCAATTTCATTTGGAATCTCTTTGTGAGCTTCAACGTTCAAGATATTTGGCGTACGGTAGTGGCCTTTGCCAAGGATGCGGCACATTCCATGCAAAACGATGGTAAATTACGACTTTCGACCAGTCCCACGTACCACAGCTAAACGAGACCAAACGGATCGCCATAAAAAAATATCTCCGTCTTTTCAGACGATCTGATATTCTCTGACACCGACCTTGACACTGATCCCAATAACAACGGTGCCGACGAACTAGCCGAGCTTCACAATCTGGACTCGATGGCACCGGCGGAATCAACCGCGGGATCGATATCAGGAAAGGAACACTTTTCGGAAATACCAGTGGCACCTCCGATACCTGTCTCACCACCGACTACTCGTGCCACGTCCGCCCATTTTCCACCTCGCAAATTAAGGTCTTGCGAAAAGAAGACGGATCTTTATATCCTGCAGCCTGAGAGACTCAATACCAGCGGACAAAGTAATCCGCTTAAAGGAAAACTCACCAATTGTCATGTTACAGGGTGCGAAAGGCAAGTATTTTTAAAAAATTACATGTGATCGCGTAAACGGATAGACGGAGGTCTCCTTTCAATGTTCCTAATGACAAATTCTCTTCGACAGGCCTTTCAGCGTGCAAAAAATACATCACACGAATTTGATTCTCCTAGTGGTGGACACGTTGTGTCCCTGTGGTAACAAACAACTCAGCATCGAGCCGATCGAAGCTATGACCGAACCAGGAGCGTGTACAGCGAGAAGAGAACGGCTCTATCGGAGAAGACCTCCAAAGTGCATAAATTATCATCCGGAGGAAATGGAGATAAAGATTTGCGGTGGCGCATCGACGCAATTCAGTCGATCCACCCTGGTCGTGCTTCTGTTAACCATCTTCGTCGTCAGGTTGGCGTGACTCTCCAGTTAACGGTGATCCACTCGCAACAAAGCACGCACGCACACGCTATTATAAGGCGCGTACGCATTTACGAATTGACCTTTTTGAACGGATCTAGCGTTTGCCCCTTTCTACTAAGAAAAAAAAAAAAAAAATATGATTGTCTAAGCAAGTTATATACGAGCGGTCTACTCTGCCTTTTTTCCTTCAAAAATCCTTTTTTCGTCTCTGGCTCTCTCTCTCTCGCGTCGAATCCCTCGTCGCACGAATAACACGATTCTCTCTATTGCTTCCGATCTATTCGAAGCTTTTGCACGTTTTTCTGCTACGGGACTCGTTCCGACTTTTTTCTTTTCTTTTCTTTTCTTTCTTTTTTTTTCTTTTTTCGTTTTTCGTTTCGTCTCTCATTTCTAGATTAAAGATATCGGATGTAAAGTCAAGAATTGGTAAAAGCGATCCGTAATAGGCAAACTAACGATATATTCGATCGATCTGACATACGATCAAGACCTTCACGTTATATAGCTTCTTCCTTTCTTCTTTTGCTCAGAAAATAATCTCCCACGATCTACGAATTTTTTTCTCTAACGGGGAGTCGCGAGGATGATTTATTTCACGTCTCTGGTTCCGTCCCTAAAAAATAATTGTTACGACAGTCGATGTATTTACTTAACGGTACATCCATAAATCTTTTTCAGAAATGAGATACTTCAACTTGAAAGCGATTTACCTTGATGAAAGTGCATCGAATCGGTTTAAAAGATTTCCGATCATTAAGCCTTGTCGCGCGAAAATAAAGTTTTACTTTGAAGGAAAATAATAATAATAATAATAATAATAATAATAATAATAATAATAAAAAGATAAAAAAAAATAGAAAAGAAAAAGAGAAAAAGGTTACAAAAATACCCTCACCCCTCCAAAAAAAAGAAAAAAAAAAAGAAAAGAACTATAAGAAAAAAAAAATTAAAGAAGATAAAACTGCACTCGTTATGCGATTTAAAGCTCACTCTTGCGTGTAAAAAAAGAAAAAAAGAAAAAAAAAGAAAAAAAAAGAACGTTGGAAAACGCAAAAACTCGTGTCGTAAACCGATTCGACGAATTTATCTTTCGCGTCGAATATCGATCGATATTAATAATTACTTAGATATATCGAGCCTCGCTCGATCATTTACACGTGCGAAAAATGCGAATAAGAAAAGGATTAGCGTTAATGTGCGACGGGATTCGGAGTCAGGGCGAAATAATAAGTGTTAAATCGCGTTGTTACGAAGTTTCCTCGTAAATTCGTTGTAAACTATCTCGAACTTCCGATACATTGATAAACGCGAGACCTCACAGAGGGACCGTTCACGAGATTAACGAACGTGAGACCTGATGAACGTCTTCGCGTTCGTATATTATATAATTTACGTGTATAGCGGACCGATCAAAGTTTTACGGTCCATCTATTGAGGGAGGGCCTATCGTTGCTCCAAGTAACGATGGCACTTGAACATATTAGATAAAAAAAAAAAAAAAATAATAATAACAAAAAAAAATAAAAATAAAAAATAATCTTTTAAACGGCCCCCTTCGGGCGCCACCACGTCTTCCAGTATTTGTATATTAATGATAAAAATCGACTATAAAGGATATATTATATATACATATACACATACATATATACATATAGCTATATATACATGGATGATACTAAATACTTGAGGGAAAGATGAAAAAGGTATATATTAAGAAAATGACAAAACGAAAGGAGCAGAAGGAAAAGAGAAGTGGTGAGAGAAAGAGAGAGAGAGAGAGAGAGAGGGAGAGAGAGAGAGAGATAGCAAACATTTCGACCTAATCGTTATGGAACGATAACACGATAAGATGCGAACGTAGGAAGAGTGTATTTTTAACAGGATATTAGAAGAGTTAGACGTGCGCGTCATTTATTCTTCTCTCCTCTTTTATCGAACATCGACACTTGTAATCCTTTCTTTCTCGCCTTAACTTCCTCTCGAATCCACATCCGCTATAAGAAGTACTTACTTACTTACTTACTTACTTACTTAGTTACTTACTTAGAGATAAAAACGCGCGAAATTTCACTGATACCGACACGTTGAACGTTGAGAATCGTCGTACGATCGTCTTACATGTTTTTGTTTTGCGCCTTTGAACGTTCGTCTTGTAATACGTTCGACGAACGACGAGAGGACTCTCTTTCGAGGAATCACGAGATTACGAGAAAACGGGTATAAACAAACAGAGACAAAGATGATCTTCGCCATGTCGAGAAAATAACGTTGTCCTTGTTCCTCTTATTTGGACACGTTCTTATCGACTTCGACCTTCTGAATATAATAATAAAATAAAAAAAAAACCATTTTCGAGCTTCGAACGAGAGTTCCGTTGATTTTTAGACTTATCTCGTGATTTATTTCTTTTTTATTTTTTTATTTTTGTTTGGTTTGTTTTCTTCTTGTTTTTTTTCTATTCATATTTTTACTCGTTTTTTCTTTTTTTTTTTTTTTTTTTTTTTCTTGATTTTGTTTCTTTTCCTTTCCACTCTCCCAACGAACGAATAGACAAGGTGCGTAATTATAGTTAATTGATCGGTAGTGATCGATCGTCGGGCTCGTCGCATATAAATACACATAATAAATAATACCTACTTGAATACAAATATACATTTTACGTTAAAATTGTTATTGTTTTTCGTCCGACTATCGATCGTCGATCCTATTCCACTTGATCAAAAACAATTCCGAAATTGCGACGCATCTACGGATTCGCGATCATTCGTAGATATATTAAAAGAGAACGGAGGTAAACAAAGAAAAATAAATAAATAAAGGGAAAGAAAAAGAAGAAAAAAAAAAAGAATAGAAAATAAAAATGTAAATGAGTGTGACCGGTTTGAAAGGCTCGATTTACCGGAAGATTTGGCTTGCAACGAGAGTACCGTCGAGCCATTGTTAATGTTGTAACGCTTATCCGACGGCATTGCGAGCCAAATCGATGTTGATTAGCTTTTACGAACGAACGAACGAACGGATAAACGAATAAAAAGAAAGAAAGAAAAAAAAAATAAAGAAAGCGAA
>NC_057692.1:606635-621635 GCF_014466175.1 Vespula pensylvanica | reverse complement strand
GATATAGTGCGGATATATATATTATATATATATATATATATACACACACACAGACATATATATATATAAAATAAATGAATTAACACAAAAGAGAAGGGAGTAAAGAGAAGAATCATAAGAAAAAATTAAAAAAAATAAAATAAAATAAAATAAAATAAAAAAAGAAGAAAAAATAACAAAATGGCAATTCGATGATACTCGTTGCGTGCCGACGTCGATGCTAAATATGATGATGTTGGCTATATAAATAAATGTTTTAATATACGCACATGTACATATATATATATATATGTATTTACTAAACATCTATTATATATATATATATATATATATATATATACATGTACGTATATGGAAACAAAAAATGATCCTTGTTATACGATCCAGACAATATATTGTAAAGGGACTTCTCGTAACTCGAGGATTAAATTTCATTTCAGTATTACGGAAGGGATGGATGTGCAAGAGGAAGAGAAATATGTCCACTGCGTGTATATGCGCGCGTGTGTGTGCGTCAGGAAGAAATAGAAAGAGTGAGAGAATGAAAAAGTGAGAGAGTGAAAGAGAGAGATTGTGTCGAGGGGCTAGGAAATCGAAGAAAAAAAAGTAAAAAAAAAAGAAAAGAAAAGAAAGAAAGAAAGAAAGAAAGAAAGAAGAAAGGAAAAAAGAAACTGAAAGGAAAATCGTCGAAACCCTTTTTGCGGCTTAAATTTTTCTTCGTCTTTTTACAATAGCGTTTATCTAGAATAATAGAGAGTTCTTTCGGTGTCTATTTTGAAAAAATATACATTATATATAGATATAGTATATACACGTACCGATTATACTCGATAATCGTACACAGTGCCGAATGATTGAAGAAATATAAGAAGAAAAGAAAGAAAGAAAGAAAGAAAGAAAGAAAAAGAGAAAGAGAAAATGAAAAAACAAACAAGATTTTAGAGCAAGGCAAAGCGCAAAAATAAATTTTGCTAGACGAGTCTTCATATTCCGTAAGCCTAGAAAGGGTTCAGACAATGTACATCACGATTCTCTCTGATTTTTTCTCGCAGCTCATTCGACGCGATCGTGTTTTATTATTATTATTATTATTATTATTATTATTATTATTATTATTTATTATTAATCTATCGATAATCTCTTTAACGATCTAATCGATTGAATGAACTGTGAATAAAAATCTGCAGCGAGATGTGAAAGGGAAGTGCGAGGGTCTTGCGTTGTTTTTGAACGTAATTATTTATGAACGGGTGAGAAACGACTAAAAAAAGAGAAAGAAAGAAAGGAAGAAAGAAAGAAAGAAGTAAAGAAAAATGAAAAGGAAGAAAGAAAGAAAGCAAAAAGAGAGTCTGAAAGAGAGAGAGAGAGAGAGAGAGAGAGAGAGAGAGAGAGAGAGAGAAAATATGAACACGTTTGTCGAGCTTGCACGAAGAAGACATCGCGATGACAATAAAGGCGTCTCGCTTCCACACACGGTTATCCTCTCGATTATACATAATAATATCAAGCTTCTTTTTCCAGTGGTCCTAATGATAATAAACAATAAGACGAACCATCAAAGCTATATTTTTTAACACGACGATGTTACTCGAGCGAATAGAAAAACGAAAAAAAAAATATAAAAATAATAAAAAAGGAAAAAAAAAATTATAAAAAGAAGATGAAGAAAAGGAGGAAGTAATGAACGAGAAGAAAGAGAGAAAGAGAGAGAGAGAGAGAGAGAGAGAGGAGTTATCAATCAAACGCGTATCGAGAGACTTAAATGAAGGAGGATTAGATGACATACGAAGAAAACAAAAAAATAATAAAATTAAATAAGATAAAATAAAAATATATATATATATATAGAGAGAGAGAGAGAGAGAAAGAGAAAGACAGAGAGAGAGAGAGAGAGAGAGAGAGAGAGAAAGAGAAAGACAGAGAGAGAGAGAGAGAGAGAGAGAGAGAGAGAAGTAGTTGAACGAAAAAGAAACTTTTACGGAGCTTTCTCGCGAGAATAACTTAGGGACAAATTAGGCCAGATTAACTTCGATTCCGAATCTTTCTACCTTCTGTTTGTCGTCAGCATCCCTACCTACTAATTACCAATTATTATCAATATTTTTGATTATCTATAATTCAATAGTTTTCTCTCTTCGTTATACAACGATCCTCGCTTGGTATATACATCCCTCATCTTTCCCCTCCCTATCCTATCTCATCCCCTATTCGCATGATCGGACTAATTTTATACATATATATACTTTATACATAATATAGATACATACGTAGACCATGAAATTACGCAGTTATATTGAGAGAGAAAGAAAAAATGATAGAAGAGAGAAAGAGAGAAGATATTCGATTACGATTAATCGTTATTATTCGTTAAATGGGAATATTTATTATCAATTCTTCTCGCGTAAGCCGGCCGGTCGTATACATATGTTATTATATATCATTGTACGTTCTTCTGGCCGAAAGACGAGAGTTTGATTGAATAGCGTGAATTATATAAAAGGGTATGTGTGTTAGATTGAAAAAGGGAGAAAGAGAGAGAGAGAGAGAGAAGTTGATGAATAATATTATCAATAATAATAATAATAATGATAATAATAATAATATTAATAATAAATAAATAAATAAATAAATAAATAATAATGAAACAAATAAAAGAAAACTCGAGAGACGTTATCCCGTCGTAATTATTATACGTTTTAATATCACTCGTGATTACGAGCCTAACGTATAAGCCGTCACAGATCGAAGTACGCGCATACATGTATGTCTATCGATTGGCCTTTTTTTATTTTGTACAATATTTGATCCGTAGAGAAAGAGAGAGAGAGAGAGAGAGAGAGAGAGAGAGAGAGAGAATGAGAATGAAAGAAAGAGTGAGAGAGAGAGAGAGAGAGAGAAAATATAACAGAGATAAGAATATTGTAATTGATAAACGAAATTCGTGTTATGGTCTGAGAAAAAGGGTATCGTATAATGTACGTTATTTAACGCTTTAACAGTCTGAAAAAGAAATACGATCTTCTATTTGATGTATTTATCAAACGTAAATACAGTGACGTCTATAATATATTGCAATAAAAACCAAATACAATAATTTCTCCAAGCGATACGTTCTTCCGATGGTTATCCTGTTTTTAACTTAAAAATCAAAAATTTTTTTCGTTGATCCATGGATAAAGCAAAACGACGTATTGGTAGTCAAGGATGTTGTAAGGAAACAATATTACTATAATATTAACGAAGTGAGAATATATGTAAGTATTAATGTTGCAAAAGAAAAAAAAAAGTGGTTATTTATTAGGATGTCCATTTTGATGAGACCGTCTTAACGATTGTATCTGTACCGTCGCTGTAACGTCGGCTCTTTATTCGCAACGTATTTTATTCGTCGGTATTTACAGATTATTAAAATATCGTAAAGATAAACTATTTGTCTTACCTATAATCAAAAGTTTCGATAGTCCATATGACCTCGAGAAAAAAAAAGAGGTCACCGGTATGTCTCTGCTTTCTTCATATGCGATCGATGAGATCGATTTACCAGATTGATTCACGCGCCTAACGGAAATGATTCATCGAAGCGCTGTTGGTCCTAAATATTTTTAATGAAGAAGAATTAATTAGATCGTAATATTTACGAGGAATCAATGTATTTAGATTTGTAACGCTCGTTGTCGCTTCATTCTATAGTTAATTACGATCTATCGTTATTATTATATGTAAACGGTCTAACACTTACCAAAAAACAATCGCAAAAGATCTTCCGTCGTTTCCAATATATTATCCGTAGAGTGTACGTCGATTGGTTCCACTGGTAAAACTATTGGTATAGGTGATAATTTTAAAAACGAAAAATCTAATTCCGGACTTTGTATATCGATCGTTTCAGAACTTTTTATATCTTTTTCTTTCTCTACGGCGATCGTCTGCAACGGTACCGACGTCGATGATAAATTACACATTGAGGTAGAATTTGATTCCGGAAGTGGTTCGTCGATCGTAATTTTTTTAATAATTTTCTTCTTTTCCTTCGCGCCGACATTCTTCTTCGCAAATGGTTTCCTTCTCCTTCTTCGACGATATTCCGGAGGTATTTTCATAGCAGAAAGATTATTCTCACAATTGTTTAATTAGAAAATTTCCGCAATTATTAAATTAGAAAAAAAACATACACACACACACACACACGCAAGCACACATGTATATCCATATATATAGAGATAAGTAACTCGATTTTTTCTATCGCGTCATCCCGACGATTACCAATATTTTTTACGAACACAAATAAAAAGAATAAATAGTTTTCGTCTTCCCTGATATGACCGATACAAACTATTAATCACTTTGAGCACACCGAACGATCACATTTCGTAGCAGTCCACGCTTACGCGAAGAAGAATTATCGATTTTTGATCCTTCCGAGGTTCGCTATATCGTCGAAAAGAGATGGTAATATCCAGCAGCCAATAAGCGCGTAGAATGGATTAGCAGTAGGAGGCGCAAACGATATCGGCCAATCGCGTTGGTTCTTATTAAACATGAGCCAATAGCATTTCTCAAGAGATATTATAAGAGATATACTTCTCGTAAAAAAGGAAGATAGATATTAACGAGAATTGTTACAGCAATGGAATTCTGGGAAAATTTTTTTTCGACGAGAAACGGAAAAGAAGAGAGAAAGAGAGGAAGAGAGAGAAAGAGAAAGAAAGAAAGAAAGAAAGAGAGAGAGAGAGAGAGAGAGAGAATGTTAATATTCGTTACAGATAGACGACGATTATAATTATAATTATAATAAAGTATTATTACTAATTCCAAAATATCAGACTTACGAGGTACTAAACGATACTGTTTTTTTTAGATTGACTAATTGTACGTATCGTATTGTCGTCCATTATCTGTCTTCTTGGTACGTACCTGTGAACGAAAGGATTATGTTACTTAATACATAAATATTTTTGAACTCGTGTATACGTAAGAACATATACTTCTTCAAATCTGCATGCCACTGTTTTCTCTTTGAAGATGGAAGGAGTAGTTAAAAAATGTTCATAGAGATTTGAAAAATTTCTAAAATAAAAAGATTTTTTTTTTTTTTTTTTTTTTTTTTTTTTAATCAATAGGAATTATTTTCAAGAAAAACGTTTTTAGGAAAGGAACTTTTATTTAGACAAAATTCAGAAAGAGAATCATCTTTTATATTGAATTACGAGTCTTGCAAATATTTTATTTTCTTGATAAAAAGTCTGTAAAGTATTCCGTTGAAGAAAATGTATTACGTAAGGTTAGTAGCACGTAATCGTTTTTGTGAAAAATAATGATGGCACATCAGCGCCTCTTTGTCGTTCGTGTCGGTCAAACGAAATATATCATCAACTATGGCATTTATACACGTATACGTATAGTTTTAATGTGTTGAGACGTAAGAAAATAAATCCGTGTCTTTTTTTGCTTTGTAAGCGATTCCACGAGAAAAGCGAAGTACTACGCAGCAATGTGACTTTTCAAGGATATACGATAGAAATTTTGTTGCTCGTAATTTTTAACAGATTTTTGTCAACAATAATTCATTCGAAAGATAAAAAAATCGAACGACGAGATGACGTATTTAGAATTTTTAAAAATGTTCGTTCTCTTGTTCTAAAATCGTATTGGAATCGATATATTTTTTGAAACGAACGTACTAAAAAAATTATCGTCTTAAACCTTGATATACATTTACAAAATAAAATAGTATCTTCTCAGAGCGACAGAGATTCATAAAGATTATCCTTTGAAAATATTAAAAATTTCTCTACGAATAAATCGTTCTATCATATTGTACAACTATTTATTCAAATACGATTAGCAATATATAATTTACGTACAATATATTGAAATATAATGAAAAAGAAAATATTTTGCAAACGTGAAATGAAATAAGCAGCCATTCGCCCGGTACTACTTGCATCACATAATATTTCGATATATTGCAAGTACTACCGACCCAGGTCTTACCACGTGGAGGTTGCTGCATCCGAAGACCCACGGACTACGAAGCATTCTATTCTAAATTACGCGACAAAAATTCTGAAAAGAAAAACCTGATCTCGAAAAATCGAAAAAGTATACCGAGAGAAACGAGAATTGATATATTAATTGTTAAAAATTCTGAGCTAAAAATTGATTGATTTATTTCAAGATCTACGGAGTGTGATTTTACAAGTCTCTTTGTCTCCGTATCAATGACTCTAGTCGACTTTTTTCAATCAAAAACAATGACTCTATCGAGACTTTTCTTTTAAAACAACAAAATTGATTAAACATTTGATTAATTTTTATTGAATAATAAAATAATAAAAAATCCTTGGACGTTCTTACGAGCGATTACTCCAATTATTAGAAAGCAAATCATACAATATCGTTCGTAATCCATTGCGAATATTTTGTTGCTTATTTTTTATTAAAACGCGTGAATATCGATTTTTTTATTATCGCGATAGAAAAATGTATTGAAATATTCAAAATTTTGAATAATTATAAACGCGTTTAAACGAGAAGATTCTATTCTGATCTAATAAATGAATGAAAAAATAAGAAACCATTCGCGTAAAGCAAATCTTCGAAGAAATTCACTCGTAATCGCTCAATGCTCTTTTATTAATTAATTAAACCGATCGCCCTTGTCGATTCGGACCTTTCGTCCTCGACATGATCGAGTGATCGGAGAGATTTCAAAAATTACTTACTACTTAAGAAGTTCTGCGACGGCTCCAAAACACTCGTCCGCGATTTACGTCGAAATCGAAGGTGGATGATTCGTAGTTGATTGAAAATGAGACACGTCGACAACGTCGTAGGTTGACATCCTCTTCAATGATTCACTGACTCTAACTCGCGATAATTATTTATTAACGAACGGTCACTGAATTTATTTCGCGAAACTCTACTCTCTTATAAATACAATCTGTGCGATTGTTAAAAAATATATTACGAACAAACACTGACTCTAACGTAACTGCATTGCACGCGGTCGATGCAAGTTCACTCGTTATTTAAATCGCGAAACGCGAACGAATCAAACACTGCTTCTATTTCGCGATATTTTTATTTTTATTTTAACGACACAAACACTCGATTTTATCATTGCTTCGCCTGCGATTGCAACGATGTTCTGAAACAAAAATATAAAAATAAAATTATTAATATCGATGTTATAATAAGAAATAAATATATAAATTATTGAAGAATTAAGAAACGTGTGAGATAAAAAAATTTACTTACTTGAGATCTTCGTTTCTATTTTGCGACAAAAGTATAGCGAGACTGTCTCGATGTTCACTCGTCCAAGAATCAAGGAGAACTGATTCGGTAATCGTCAAAGCAATCAAAGGTTTGTTTTTATTGACGCTGACGTAACCAACGATCGCCAGTTTATAATTTATATTTCAGAGAAAATAAATTAAAATTATTCAAACGTTTAATACGTGTTCCGAGCCGTATAATGTTTAACCGAATGTACTATTGTTTAAATATTAGTTCATTCAACGACGTATTAGTTAAATAAATATAAAATTATCGAAAGTATTAATTTTCAAGCGGTCACGTTTAAAGAGAACTTCGACGTTTACTCGTCGGAGTACAAAGAAAAACTGATGCTGTACAGTCAAAGTCGGTAGAAAGCGTGTTTTCGTTGCGACTTTGTAAACAAGCAAAAACCGCTCTTCCAAAATTTAATTCCATTTAGATATTAATTTGATTTTATATTATTCTTAACGCGTGTTTCGAGCTACTATTGTTTATAGTTTTAATTATTATTTTCCGCGTACGTTTCGAATTGTTTAAATAATTACAATATTATCGAAATTATAATTTATTTAAGCTTATCCATTAGGAAAGAAAATGCTCCGACGTTTACTCGACGATATTCACGAGAAAACTGTTTCGGAGATAACCTCTAAAAAAAATTATGCGTCGATAATACGAGCACATTGAAATTAATAATAATATAGATTTCTTTAGAGATGGTAAAAATAATATCGTGTGTCTCGATTTGTCACGACAATGGATAATAATAAAAAATTAAAATGAAACTAATCGTAATATATTTCGATATGTTCTTTGTCACATTGCATTAATCATCTTCGTAGTATTAATTTTATATTTGTCAACTTTACATACCTTTACGATAGATTCCTTGATGATTGTTTTGTTTTTTTATATCATTTATAAAAAAATATACATGAATAAATTATTCGTAAGAACATTTAGAAAACATTGTATTGTAAAATATCGGGATATAGAATCTTCCTTGCTATTCCTACACGTACGTACACACACACACACACACATTTATATAAATCAAACATTTAAATCGACGAGCAGTCACACCGCCTAGTTATATGTGAAACGTGTAAGAAATATAATAACGTCGGTAAAATAGAATCCCGTCAAACCCGCGAGAGGCGCAACGATCGCCTTATCGCGAAAATTTCTTAGCGGTAGTTTTGAATGTATACGATTATTCTCTTAAATTATATATTAATATTATATATTAATATTATATATTATCACGTAAAAGAAAATTAACGCGAACTAATTATACGAATTTGCAAAATCCTATATTTATTCATGCTTTCGTAATATAAGACATAGACTTGCAATATAAATTTATATCATTGCGTGTCGTGCATAAATGTATGTATCTATGTATATACACGCAGAGATAATATCGTTCGTATTAATTACAATAATCTTTTAAAAGCACGATATCGATGTACCTTCAGAAGCGTATCATTATAGCGTTCTTAAAATCGTATTGAACGCAAACCTTTTTCGTTTCTTTTTTTTTTATATATATATATTAATGTTTTTTTACGTACCGTCATTTTCTTATTTTTTCATTTTATTTTTTTTCTTATATTATAATCCTAAAATAAAAAATAATTATTTGATATATACACAGAGCTATATTAACATAAATCTGTTATAAACGATTGAAATGGGTCATCGCTTCCAATTCGTTTGTATTCTCATTAATCGTATTTTCCTAGACGATATTAGAAATTACGCTTTCACGTACGACGCCGCTCGTTACGCAGATAAAATAATCGAAGCTCCGATATACTTTCCTATCCGTTGTGTATATATATATATATATATATATATATATATATATGTATGTATGTATATAAGAGTATAATTATTAAAATCTAAATTTCTAATCATAAATAAACGTGTTTGGGAGAACCGAAAGCAAATCGGGCGTGAACGATATCTTAGAAGCTCAACAAAAGTCACGAACGCGAAAGGACGAAGACGTCGACGACGAAGAGGACGATCACGACATTGTATCTCTTAAAATTCTTCCTAAAAAAAAGTTTACATTGGAAATCTATCGGTACCAGGGACAGAAGGAAATATATAATAGCGTGCCTTGTAGACTTCGTTCAAAGCTCCACCATGCACAGATTATTACCAGTTTTATCGATCGTTTGAAAATTCTTGGATGAAATATGATATATATATATATATATATATATATATATATATATATACACACACACGTATATCTTATAACTGATAATTTAGGAAGAAACTTTTCATCGTGCTGGCCGTATTAAACCTAAGTCTTCGCGTTTGAAAGAAAGGAAAACAAAAAAAAAATCCCTTAAATCGTGACGATTTCATGGGAAAGATTTCGCGTTTTTAAAAAGATAAAAACCTCGAGTTAAACGAAAGCACTTGGTTCCCGTGGTCTCTTGGCAGACAGCTTATTATTATTATAGAACTCATCGCAAATCAATATGCCTCTATTATCGGAATATAAACGACAGAAACAGCGAGGACCAATCGAGCGCGCCTTTTCATCGTCTCTCGAGATGACACGAGTGAGTATAGGACAAGTCGGTCGTTAATCGTTTTCGGGCAAGGCCGAAAGGACGAGAAAGGGGAGAATGAGAGAGAGAGAGAGAGAGAGAGAGAGACAGAGAGAGACAGAGAGAGAGAGAGAGAGAAAGGGAGAGAGAGGAAGAGAGAGAGGAGATCACTCGGGAAGATACTCTCTTCGGAGGCAGGCGAGTATTGATTTAAGAGGTTCCCTCGAGAGTGAGCGAGAATGAGATAGAAGGAGAAGGGGACTAGCGGGGAAGGGGATTTCCTTTCGAAATGTGCGTGCCGAGGGGAGGCTAAGCGGCTGGTGTGGGTGGTGGAAAAGCAGATGCGTGTGCGTAAACGCTTTTTTATTCTTTTATTTTTTCATCCTTTTTATCTTTCTTTTTTGCGTTGCACGACCGACTCTCGCTCGTTTCCTGGCTGCCACGCCGGCTGGCCGACCAGTGCACGTGGTGTCTACTTGGCGACCGCTATACAATACTATAAGAAAAGAGAGAGAGAGAGAGGATGTAGGAGAGAAGGTCACACCGCGTTGCCAAAGGGTGAATAAAAAAGTGCTCGTTAAATATCTTTTTTTCATCGACAAACTACGTTTTGACTGTACTAACGACGACCTTTAGAATCGTGCTCGACGAGGCACGTGCTTGATAAACGAAACGATTCCCTTCTCCGCGTCATATTTACGCGGTTTCATCGAAAAGCTAAGCAAAAAAAAAAAAAAAAAAAAAAGAGGAAAAGAAGAAATAATTTGATTTATAAAAATCCGATCGGAACGAAGAAAGACGTCGAACGACGTCGGTCTCATCGAACAAAGAGATAAATGATATATGCGAAACGTTCGCATATATCTATAAACATACATCATTTATTGTTCGTTCGAGTACGACTCGAAGCTGTCGCTAAAAACAAACGTGTGTTTCCCTTCGGTCGTCGGTCGAGAGTTTCCCCTACTATGGTGTACTCTCCCCCCACCAACGACCACAGCAGTCAGCGAACATCTCCAGCAGCGTTCGCCGCGGCGCGTTCTCGCGTTCGGTTTAGAGCCGGCTTGTGCCTCTGTGCTTGCCTCGAGACTTTAGACTCGACGGCACTCGGATTCGGGCAGTGTCGTCTTCTCGGCAGTTGTCGTCGGCAAAGGGGCTGCACACGACACGAACACCGGCCGATCGTTCGTAATTCGTCTCCGAACACAAAATTCTTCTTCCTTCGGCGTACGTTCATTCGTCCTACGTTTTTTCTTTTCCTGACTAAATCAAACGGACGAACAATTTTCGTCGATCGAACGAATCCTCTCGAAGGACGACCAAGGACTTCCTTCCAAATCTATCGAAACCAGAGCGATGTTCCTTGGGATACTTCGGGTAAGGTTAATATATTTTTTCTTTAGCGAAACTCTCGCGTTTATTTTGCCTTTAATTTGTTTTTTCTTTTTTCGTCCTTCATTCTCTCTCTCTCTCTCTCTCTCTCTCTCTCTCTCTCTCTCTCTCTCTCTTTCTCTGTCTGTCTGTCTGTCTGTTTTTCTTTTATTTTCGTTCAACGATATTTTGTTTCGCCTCGCACATTTGTTTCCTTCGTCGTTTCCTTTCAATCTCGATCTATTCGGAACTTTTCGCTTCGTGATATCCCTGTTAGTTGTATGGTAATAATAACCGTGGTGGCTTCCTGCTTTCTTCGATAGAAATTCGTCCGCGCCCTTTTGTGACACAATAAGAGAGAGTGAAGAGAGAGAGATAGAAATAGAGAGAGAGAGAGAGAGAGAGAGAGAGAGAGAGAGAGAAGAATGTTACTTTTTTCCGTGTCAAGTGTCGGACGCCGGTAATAATCTTGTCTCCTAGCGTGTCAAACCTGTTCCACCCTTTTTGCATGTACGTAGCAAGGGGATGACACGTTGTAAAACGTGTTTTCTATTATTACAAAAATTCAGAGAGAGAGAGAGAGAGAGAAAGAGAAAAGGACGAAGAAAAGTGTATCGTTTATCTTCTTCCTTTCTTCGAATGGTCACGCGTTGCATTACTTTACCGTTATTAAATGCGATCGACGTACATATGTATGCAGTTCTCCTTTTTAAATTTCGTGCACACCGTATGTACGTACCGTTGCGTTTTATTGCTAAAGAAAAAGAAACAAAGAGAAAAAATAGAAAAAATTGTCAAGTGGAAATGGCGGCCACTTTGACGAGAGTCTTCTTTGAGAGCCGACGAGTCTTCGATCGTCGACGAATTTTTCGAGAAAGGAAAAGAAAAGAAAAATTTGTCTTTTAATAAATCGATATCGTCGTTTCTCGAAGAATCAACAAAAAAGGAAGAGGGTATCTACCAGTTCGCATAATCTCGTTGATTGATCGTCCGTCTCCCTATAGGTATGTACGTATACAACATCGCGTTGAATTTCGCCGCAAATAACGGGAGCTCGAGGGAAAAGCAAACACGCGTCTACGTTTTTTCTCTCTCTTTCTCTCTCTCTCTCTCTCTGTTTCTCATATACTTTACCATATATATATATATATGGATATATATATATATATATTATGGACGTACATATATCGGTCTAGCCACTCGCATTCGCGAACTCTTCACGTGTAGCCCTCTTCCGTAACGCGGTTAATTACCTGCCGGATGCAAAGCGTGCATATTCGAATGCCGCTTAGGTTTTAAGATAAACACGACGGAATCGTTTAATCCAGCGTGTACTTCGTTCCGTATCGATCCACGACTTTACGTATGTATGCAATATCGTTCCGCTTTTATCTAAATCAATTCGTTTCTTTTTATCGTTTTTATTTCTTCCTTTCCTTTCCTTTACAACGTGTCACACACGATCTCTCTCTCTCTCTCTCTCTCTCTCTCTCTCTCTCTTTTGTTATTTCTCTTTTTTTTTTCTCTTTTCAAGATAAACGACGCTCGTAACGAAGATGACGTTAAACCGTTCGTATAATTAACTCTTCTTGGTATTATCAAAAATACACATTTTCGTATAATATATACATACGCACGTAGTATATATGTGTTTACGTTACAATCGTCCAAACACCAGACGATTGTTGTATCTTACGTACAACGATCTGTGTTCGTTAAGTATATTACCGTGAAGAACACGAGGTCGTCTCGTGTACACTTGTTAATTACCACAAATATATGGCATTCGTTAATTCGTGCAAGTCGGTCGATCGATTCACGCGACGACACGTAAAGAAAAATCTCTTCTTATTCGTTATAATAGTAAGCTTCGTAATTATCGAGCAGATAATTGCGCAATGAAATTCTACTTCGTCCTCTTTCTCTCTTCGTCTCTCTCTCTCTCTCTCTCTCTCTCTCTCTCTCTCTCTCTCTCTCTCCTTCGTTCCAACCTTTCTGATTTTGATTTATTTTTCAGCGTCGTCGTCGTCGTCGTCGTCGTCGTCGTCGTCGAGCTATCACTTTGATGTTATTATATTCGACAACGTTTGTTTATTTTCATCCAAGCGAAAGAGCGAGGGAGAAAGAGAGAGGAGAAAGAGAGAGAGAGAGAGAGAGAGAGAATATAAATCCTTCAATAAAGAGGTCACGTTATTATTACACAAAGTCGTTCTCTTCATTTCAATCTCGATAGCAATTAAATCAAGTCTGAATTTTGTAGGATAAGTAGGAAATAAAAGAGAAAATAAATCGAATTGATCCGTGGAAAAACCGTACATACTTAATTAATTTCAATTGAATTGCATATTAAATGACGCTTTAATTGACATCTTTATCGCTTGTAAAATTTATAAAAAAAGAAATTCAAAGCGCGAAGAGACGACCGACATTATATATAGTAAATCTATAATGTAAAAGCAGATCAATTACATTTAACGAGAAATCGAGGATGTAATAACGCCTTTTCTCTCTCTCTCTCTCTCTCTCTCTCTCTCTCTCTCTCTCTCTCTCTCTCTCTTTTTACGTTTTAAGAACGTATAGCAAAACGTCATTTGACGATTCTCGAAACAAGTTTCACGAGGATCTTTCTTGATGACCAATCTTAGATTAACTATCTCATTCTATCTCACGTGACAAGATATCAAGCACGCTAGATCTTGCGTCGTGTGGATATTCGCTCGACTAAAAGGCTCGGACCGTTTTACCCGTTTATTTTCTTATTCGCATCTCTCTCTCTCTCTCTCTCTCTCTCTCTCTCTCTCTCTCTCTCTCTCTCTCTATCTCTTTTTCTTTCTTTCTTATTCTCTTTTTCTTTCTCTTTATCTTTCTTTCGTTTTGTACGACCGACGTAAAGTCATTAAAGAACTTATAAGGCGTCGGACAATGGCCTGTCTCCTACGAGTTAGTTTTCTCTCTTTTCTCGCTTGTTTTACGTCAAAATACATAACACGGTAATTGATTACTCGATCATCTTTCAAATTGAATTGTAAAAAAAAAAAAAAAGAAAAATTGCGTTTATAATCCTCAATCGTTTCGATTCGATTCGATTTGGTAAATAATCTCGTCGATGATAAGAGACATTCTTTTAAACTTACGTATGAGAAAAATTCTATATAATAATCGATAAAAAATTAATTAGACTGTCTATCTCGTCGAGTTATATTTGGAATTATCATTGGTTTCGTTCGTGAAAACGTATCGATTTGTTCGATTTTCTAAAGAATTCTATTCAATTTTACAAATCAAAAAAGAAAAAAGGGGAGAAGAAGACAATATCGGGTATAGATTCTCGACACGAATTTATCTATCGACTGACATTGGCTTGTTATTTTAAAAGCCACGGTTACCTCTATCACTTTCGTTCACGACGACGTCAAGTGGAAAACATACAGATATCGAAGTCGTTAGGTTAAATCTACGACCGATAAATTGTTACTTTCTATATAAGGGGGAAAAAAAAAAAAACAAAGCAAAAAAGAAAACAGAACAGAGCAAAAAAGAAAAAAAAGACACGTATACAAAATGTTGACGTTTAAATTTAAACATCGACTTTTTTCTTTTTATTTTTTTCTTCTTTTTTTTTTTCTTATAAATTTCTTTCAACATCCAATTACATGCTTCGACACACAAAGTCGTTACTCTACGCCATCTTCAATAGGTGCGTTCGCATTTCTCTGTAAAACAACTTGTTTCGCAGTTTAAATAACAACAATAATAACGATAACAACAACAACAA
>NC_057692.1:592995-605495 GCF_014466175.1 Vespula pensylvanica | reverse complement strand
GATGATTCGAACGATCACGCGACATTGTCGGTTCCTTTTGCGGAAACACGCTGAAAGAGAGAAGGAGATTCGCGCGTTGGCCACCCATGCTCGCACGCGTGCCGCTTGTAAAAATCACAATAATATAAACAGCGGATACCCGTTTGCATTGAATCCCACGTTAGATTGCTTCACATGATCCGTTCACGATGACGATAGTCAAAGTAAAGAATCAGTCGAAGGAATAGGGGACATGGACGGATGAAACATAGATATTTTCCAAAAAAGGTAAATCTCATTTCTTTTCTTTTCCTTTTCTTCTTTTTTTTTTGGATTCATCTTCCAACACTTCCAACACTTTTCCTTTAAAAACCTTGTATAATTTAGGTATAACGAAATTTCTTCGATAATATCACATCGATTTATGATAGGAGTTTGAAACGATACCGATAAAAAATGTTCTACAACAAAGATCCCATACGATTTTTAAAAAAAAAGTAACACGTGTAACACGCGTCGTATGTAATATACGTTTACGTGTTAAGAGTATTAAATCGTAGAAATGAAATGTCTCGTTCCGTGAATTGGATACGTGATTTTGAAACTTCTTGTAGAAGTAATAGAAAAATGATCCCGATGAGCAGAACGAAGATCTCTCTCTCTCTCTCTCTCTCTCTCTCTCTCTCTCTCTCTCTCTCTCTCTCTCTCTCTCTCTCTCATCGTCTTTGAACGAAGCGACAATTACGGAATCTAATTGCGTTAGGAGTGCTTCTGGGTGCTTGAGAAGGGTAACGCCTACGCGCTCGTAAAACTCGTACCGATGACGGACTCTTCTCCGTTCGTGCCTATAATTTCTCATGGCTACTCTTCTTCTACTTCTTTTTCTTCTTCTTCTTATTATTTTTCTTCTTCGTCTTCGGATGGTCTATCTTTCTCTGATTATTATTTCTCCCCCGAGACCGTTTATAGGCCGTGTCGCTCGCGCTCATTGAAGCTGCACGAGCGAACGTGCGATGCAACTCGTTGCTCTTCCTCCGATTAAACTCGATCGTTAGATGGTCGTTGACTTTATGTCACGTATACGTGTGTCTACGATACTCACTGCAAATCACCGGATACGTCACTGTTACTTCGCTTAAGAGATCGTCCAATTTATTTATTTATTTATTAATAAAGATATGCCTCGCAGTTCATTCTTCTATTTTTTTTGTTTGTTTTTTTTTTTGTTTTTGTTTTAATATACTTTAGGATCGTGTTTCTAACGCGACGCGTATAAAAATCTACGATATTCGTTGAAAATCATTGAATACGTCAGAGTTTATTTCGTTTAGGAGAGTTCCATTCGTTCGTCGATAAAGAGTTGTTCTCGGAGTTTTTTTTTTTCTTTTTTTTTTTCTATGTAAAGATATACCATAGGATTTTGTTTTTAACGCAACGCGTATAAAAGCCTATTGTACTGGTTGGAAATAATTGGATACGTCAGAGTTTACTTCGTTTAGGAGGAGGGTTCCATTTGTTCATTCATTGATAAAGAGTTGTTCCAGTTCATTCTTTTATATGTAAAAATATATCGTAGGATTGTTTTTCTAACGCGACACCTATAAAGATCTATGATATTTGTTGAAAATCATTGGATACGTCGGATTTACTTCATTCGGAACAGTTCGGTTTATTTATTGACAAAGACTCGTTTCGTATTTCATTTTTTATGTAAAAATATACCATAGGATCTTGTAAGCAACGCGACGTATATGATATTCGGTGTTTCTTCGCTCGAAGGAAGAGCATAGTTTATTTTTTTACTTATTTATTGATACAGACGTACGTGTGCCGCAGTTCATTCTATTTTTCTTTTCTTATATAAAAATATACGATAAAAGATAATGTTGTTAAAGAATACATAATATCCATGTTTTGTCGAGTACTCGTTATCATTGTCATCGCAACCCCTTTTTCCCTTTTTATTTCGTTCCTCGCTACCCCTTTTTTCTCCAGCGTGCATCGTTTACGTAACAAAAAGGGTGAAGTATTTTTAAGATGCATATGGATTTCCTACGGAGAAGTAACATAATACTTTCATGCATATTCACTCGCATCGGCTTTTTTTTCTTCTTCTTGAAAGTTTTTTTTTTTTCTTTTTTTATTCGATCGAATCAGCCCGTGAAACGTTTTCATAAAATGGAAATCAAAGAATAAATAAATATTATTACATATTAGATCGTCGAGGTGGCCCATCGGATTCTTAATGTCTACCTCCGCGATTTGTAACGAAGAAAAACATGAGAATTATGTCACCTGTTTACGACGGTATCGCATTTATAGCGTGGCGAAGAATGACATATTCATGGATCGATGTCGAAGGATACTCTGCCTACTCAATTTCTTCTTACACGTATACGCATATACGTTCTTCTTTTTTTCTTTTTTTAAAGTACGCGTATAAGAGTTACCAGCTGATTATTTGATTTTTTGTACGATTAAAGAAAAGAAAAAGAAAAAAAAAAAAAAGAACAAACGAGGATAAGTCTCGGCAAAAGAGAATATGTATTGCGTAAAGATTTAATTCGTATCTTTTATCGAATCATTGAAGTCCGCAAAGTGCGCAAAGATCGATGAATCGACTCTAGGAGGACTGTTTGCTAGTATCAAGTAAATTTACTTGGTAGAAGGAAGATAGAAAAAAAATATATATATATATATGTGTGTTAGCACGTCCAACTTGAACGAACGAACTGTGTATAGTATATCTGATAATAGAAAGGAGCTTTTTCGTATTCGTACTCACGATTCGGTTTCTCATTTCTTTCTTCCCTTCTTCCTTCGTTTGCTTTTTCTTTATTCGTTCGTTCACTCGTTCGTCCATGACGCGCCGTTGGACACAAAGCCCGTGGAAATCGACCGTTACCGGTTAACCTCCAAAGGCCATCTTCAACTCCGTTAGCTAAGATGTCCAGTCTCTTGCTAGATGAGAGATAAAAAAGGAAAAAAGAAAGAAAACGGACCGAACCCCCTACAATGTTAAAAGTCCTTCGTCCGACATTCCTACTTTAGGTATTTTTCGAACCAAAAAAAAAAAAAAAAAGAACAAAAAAGTAACAAATCAAAAGACGCCATAGCTTTGACCATTCGATTTTTATGATTTTTTCTTTTTCCTTTTTTTTTTTTTCTTTCTTTAGAGTCGTGTACTCGGTAGGTACGAGGGTTCGCACAGATCGTCGATCGGATAAGAGCAAAAAGGGGAGAAGGAGAAGAAGACGTAGGAGAAAAGAAGAAGAAGAAGCAACGACATCACTTTTGTGTATCGATTAGAACGAGTGAGACCGATCGGCCTCGAAGAAAAAATTAATTTAACGAAGAGGGAAGCTGCATTCGATTTGGAACATTGTCATCCTGATAGTAAAAGGAATAGAGACAGAAAGAGATAAATAGAGATAAAGAAAGAGAGAGAGAGAGAAAGAAAGAAACAGAGAGAAAGAAACAGAGAGAGAGAGAGAGAGAGAGAGAGAGAGAGAGAGAGAAAGGAAGAGAAATCACAGGATGTCTTTCGGTGCTAATCGATTCCCTTCGAGCCAGCATACGCGTTATCGCAGCAGCTGGGGACCGTCTTCCGTTTCCGTCTTCGAGCGTGCAGACGTACCTAGACCATCTCCAGAAGAAGAGGAGTACGCTGAATTCTATCACGAACGATTGCACTCGGCCCAAAGCAGACAACTAATCCCGCTTCAGGAGGATTTGGCCGACTGGATCAACAAAACGATAAGTAAGTGCGTGACTGAATCTCAATGAACCTACTCTTGGCTATGTTTCCACTCTTTTTTTTTTTCTTTTTTTTTCTTTTATACGATCTCTTCACTCGTTCCAATGAGATAATCTCGATACCAACAAAAATGGAATCTACGGATTTTCGGAAAAAATTCGAATATATATAGCAGCGATATGAGTACTTTTCTTTTTTCTTTTTTTTTTTTTCGAAGGAAAATACGCGAGTAAAGAAAGAAGAAAAATTTTCGGTGAACGACATTCAGTGAGAATGCACGCGTGGCAGTTTCTTATTGTTAAGGCGACCTCGAAGGAATGCAAAACTCGCGGGAAGAATGAGGTCGGTCTGAGAAAATTGTAAACCCGAGTCAGCTGTCGGAAATATGTGTTGCGGCCGTGTATATGCGTTAAAAGGAAAACGTCGATCGCGTTCTCGCTTTTCAACGGGCCAACACGAATTTCCGAATTGTAAAAATCTAAAAGCAAAAAAGAAAATTTAAAAAAAAAAAAAAAAAAAAGAAAAAAGAACCCCCCCAAAAAAAAAAGAATTATACGCACGACTCGTAACTCTTGTTCTCGAATCAAAGGTTCATCACACTCCTTCTTTATTTCAAAGAATCGTAAGCGCGCATTTAACCATATTCGTGAGAGAGTCCCCCTATTTTACGCATAATTTCCATACTACACCTATTTTTCTCCACAAAAGAAGGTGAAAGGAAAGGAGTAAATTGGCTTGATGGTTGCTAATTAACCACAACTCACGTACCCTCCCTCTTTCTCGTCAGTCGCCAACGTTCTTTTATAACGTGGCACGAGTTCAAGTAATTCGTATCATTGTTTTAAATCCTCGAGGTCGGATTTGATCCACCCCAATGGGAGAAGAACCCAGGGACGAAGATGGAGAACCTCTGGAAAACGTCGCACAGGGATGAACGGCCTCCTCTCGGCATTTTGCCCGATGCCACGCCGTGAGAAAAGCGATCTCGTGCTTCAATCTCCAGTGGTTCTCAAACGGTCCAGCTTCGATATCAATTTATTTTATTTATTCGTTTTTAATTTCGTCGCTGCGCCAAACGATATCGTAACTGACGGATCGATAAACGTTCGCAATATTTGTAATATCGAAGGAGCGTTAATTTTTCTCTCCTTCTTGTTTTCTTTTTTTCCTTCTCTTTCTTTTCTTTACCCACGCTTGCCCCGTCCGGAGCTCGTACAATCGCAATTCGTCTGACTCAACCGGATGTCGATCGGGTGCCTCTCCTTCGAGTGCCACTTCTCCCTTCTTCACGGTTACCTAAAGCCGCATTACGCATAAGCGAGCGTGTATACACGCCTTCCTTTCCACGCTTGCGCGTCCTCCGACCAAGAAAAAGAAGAAGATGATATAGGAAAGGGAGGAAGAGGTGGAGGAAGTAGGAGAGGTCCTCCTTCTTCTTCTCCTGCTCCTCGCCTATAGTTAATATCGTTCTTCCTTTTTGTTTGCCAAAAAGACACGTCAGCGTATCGATGCTTCTATCCAACTACACACTTATGAATCAACGACGCCCGCGAATGTTGTTGGCACCGATCAAGGAATCCCGCTGGCACATCGGAAATTCATCGAATTCCGATCGATTCTACTTGTTGTCTATGCGCGCAAGAAAACGATAATCCCCTGGCCGCGCTAGTCGATTTCAATCGAATCGTTTAGATCAGCCCTCGTGTTTCTCAAGGTCGTCGAGTTTACAACGATTTGACCATAAACCGATGACATGTTTCAGACGTCGATTATATAACGGGCGATAACTTTTTCGATACGTTGGATAATGGCGTGGTGGTTTGCCGATTGGCAAAAGTTATACAGGAGAAGGCTAGATCGGCTGTCGACGCTGGAAAGGCGAAAGGGGTGAGTCTACTAGTTCGTCATTTTTCTGATCAACTATAAGGATCGTGATCGACCTTTGCGATTTTCTTCGTTGTAGCCGATACCGGTGATAAGAGGACGCTGCTGGGAAAACGCAGCAAGACGTAGCTTCTTCTCTCGCGACAATATGGAGAACTTTATACAATTCTGTCGTCGTTTAGGCGTACACGAGAATCTTCTTTTCGAGAGCGACGACCTTGGTGAGTTGAAAAATATGCAAGGAAGAAAGGTGCAAGATCAAACGTTGTATTTCTCCATTTCCATGTTTCGTAGTCTTGCACGGGCAACCTCGCAACGTCGTACTCTGCCTATTGGAAGTAGCTAGATTGGCGGCTAGGTATTCTTTGGAACCACCTGGTCTCGTGCAACTGGAAAGAGAAATCGCCGAGCAAGAACGAGATCTGCGTTGTCTCTCGGACAGCGGAATTTCTCACAGTAGTCTCGTCTCCTGGCAATTCGCATCTCCCTCGCCTACGGCAACGCCCCGGCCTCAAACCGAAAAGATCAAGCACAGTAGGTGAGTAGGAAAAACGTGTCTCCGGCTTATGAATCCTCTTCGGTTCAACGCCGAAAGTATTACAACGCACGTTATTGTTTTCTCCCACTTGTACAGTTCAACGTCGGAAGTAGCGGATATGACGACTCGTTGGTTGGATCCAACGACTGGTGCCACTCACGAGCCCGAAATGAGACGATCCGTTAGCGACAATGGACCGGCCGGTAGCGACGGGGTACCTAGCGATACCACGGAGGACGATTGGTCGCGCGGTAGCGTCGAGGATCCCGATGACGTTCCTTCGCCGTCACCCTCGCCAACTAGTTCGCCATCTCCAACGCAATCGCCGGCGGAACCTCCGGAATACACGGGACCGATCACGGAACTCGATCGCAAGGTGTATATTTGATATTCGTCGAAAGGAAGATCGAACGACGACCGAGCTCCTTCGTTCTTTCTTTTTCCATTTCTTCTTTAAAGATCGCGATCATCCTCCCTTATTACGTATATACGTTCTCAGGTGCGGAGAGTTACGGAAGCCGTTCAAAGGCTTTGCCAATGTCCATCCGGTAAATGCTCGAGGTTGAAAGTACGCAAAGTCGGAGAGGGTCGATATCACATCGCAGGGCGCAACGTATTTATAAGGGTAAATTAAGTTTACGTTATCGTCGATGATTTCAACGATGCACGGATACGCGATTGTTGATACAATGACGATAATAATAATGTTAATAACAACGATAGTAACGATCAATGACAAAGCTTTATAAATACGTGCGTTTGCAGCTTCTGAAAGGAAGACACATGATGGTAAGAGTGGGCGGCGGGTGGGACACCTTGGAGCACTTCTTGGCGAGGCATGACCCCTGTCAGGTGAGGGCTCTCAACCAAGAGGGTACACCACCTCCTACCCCTTCGTCTATTTCACGAGGCAGAAAGCACCGCGGCAACGACTTCCTTCGCATTCACGCCAAGTATCGTGGCCTTCCCTTGGAACCCGTCCCCATATCTGTCTCCGGGCGCTAGCCTAAAAGCCAGCAGCAAGCACGGCATCATCGCTCGCACTTCTCGACCCTGCATATCACGTAATAGGGCTACACGGTACTAATTTACGGTAGCCGACTATCTTTCGAAGCTACTCGCCATTTTCTCTCTCTCTCTCTCTCTCTCTCTCTTTCTCTCAGACACACACACACACACACACCCCTCTCACACTAACACGCGCGTACACCCTGTGCGTTTTTCTTTGATTTCACCTTCACGTCGGCTCCCAAGAGAGAGCATGCGTGTGTGCGTGCGTATGTACGTATGTATGTTGTGTGTTTTACGCTCGTTCATTGTTTACAATTTTAATGATAGCACAGGAAACAATTGGCGATAAGTTCGCCTTCTCGTTTTTTCGCGTCCTTCTCTCTTCTCTTTAGTTTTGTAAGAGAAGAAGGATGTCGGGGAATACGTTAGTACACTAACGTCCTTCCTTTTCTAGAGATTTCTAGAAAATGTAATGGTTGTCGTGAAACTCGTACGTTCCTACTTTATCTTCGCAGGTGCCGTTTTTTTGTCGCCTGAATTTATTAACGGAGAAACAACGTAATTAATGTGTAAAGGCATATGCAGTATTTAGTTCAAAGTCGAAATATTTATACGATTATAGATGTTTATAAGAAACATCGTTTCTCTGATCGGTTATCAAGCTTACCGAAGGAAAATTGGCCTATATAGTGCGAGTATCGTTGATAGTTAAACCGATTGGAAAATAAAACACGTAGACATATTTCTTCTTAACGTTATTAACTTTCAATGAATATTTTCTTTTTTAGCGATGAAACACAGTAGGTCTTTGAATCAACATTGAAACAGGTTCTTGTCCATTCCAATGTAAACGTTCCAGCCTTTAGATTATGTTCTTTGAACGAATTAGAAAAAGGAAAAAAAATGAGCAAAATGAAAAAACGAAAAGAAAAAAAAAAGAAAAAAGAAGGAAAGAAAAGAAAAGAAAATACGATAGATGTTCGGAATGTACTCGCAACGAAATATTTTCGAGGATAGTTTCGAAGTATTTAGAGATAAGTATTCGATTAAGCAAATTTATTATCTTTCTCACACATTCCAAAGATTCTAATATCGTAGCTCGCGTATTCTCCGACAAGCTTGTCGTACGCACGATATGCCTACTGTATTCTACTTCTCGATTTATATCCATTTCAATCTAACGATAATATTTATATACATATATCGTATGTATATCGGATGCACCCATCTTGCGGTTTTGCACAAGTGTAAAAAAATCGTGAGTTAATTCATTGGGTGGCACACCATCGTATATCATGAATATTCAATTTTTTACTACGCTTCCTGTAAGAGAAAAAAAAAAGAAAAAAAAAAAAAGAAAAAGAAAAGAAAAACGATTCGTACCAACGTCGTAGAGTCTCTTTTGATCTTCCGAGATTTTTATCAACGATAAATAACGTGTTCGATACGTGACACCAATATAAAAGTTCACGATTCTTGTTGATCCTTGTTTGTAATACAACGTGTGCGGCTCTCGGAAATTCTTCGACGGAGTTAAGAAAAAAAAAAAAAAAGTTATAAAAAAAAGTCCGATGCAGCTTTAAATAAGTAGTCATAGCTTGAAAATATCGCAATGACCAAACTTCTTTCCGGCCGAGATGTATTCGAGGTTATTAAAAAGAAAAAAAAGAAAAAAAAAAAAAGAAAAAAAAGTAAATACATAGAAATGAAGATAAAAGTTAAAATAAAATAAAATAAAATAAAGTAGTAGTAATGATAATAATGATAATGATAATGATAATGATAATGATAATGATAATGATAATGATAATGATATTAATAATAAAGAAAATAGTATTTTACGATCGATCAATTCTAGAATGCATAATCAATCTGTCGATGAACACACGAAGCCCCAATGAAACTCTCTGTGATTTTCGCAAGATAATCCGTTTGTAAATTGGAAATGCGTGCGATCATTATTACAAAGGAAGAAAGTGCAATTAGTCTCAGGTAGAATGTTGTGCGTATAAAGGAAAGAAAGAAGAAAAAAAAAAAAGTTTTGCCTTCTCCATTTATAATTAATAGGGAAAGAAAGAAAAAACAATACCAACGGAGTCGCCTCTATAATCGGATTAACATTGATAAATAATAAGATTTGATAACTTAACAATATACATTTTGATATGTCGATATATTCTTAAAAATTTTCGAACGTACACGTGATCGAAAAGAGAAAACGAGGAAGAGGAACATGGAAAACGCAATCGAAAAGAGAAAACGAAGGAAAGGAAAATGAAAAGGAAAAAGAGAAGAGATAATAAAAATTTTTGAAATACGTATCATTCTATAAGAAAAATACATTTGTACGATGAAGAAACATTAAAATTAAAGCGACACGATATATATATATATATATGTATGTATATATATATATATATATATATATATTGATCATTGCTTCGAGTCTGTAAACGATAATTCTTATAGTGCGCTTTTATACTTCCTGACGAGCACTAGACGCATGTAAATCACGATAGGGAAACGGGGTCGGTCATTTATTTATTTTTTTTTCTTTTTTTATTACTCATTTATGAAAAGATAACTAAATTTTTATTTATGTTTTATCGTTAAACGTAACTTTCTTGACGCAAGGATCAGCTGTTAACAAGACTGGTTGATCGATATGAAATTTGTCAAATGATAAATTACAAATTAAAACTCTGATCTTTTCTTACATTTGTTAAAATTTTACGAATATATTATAAATTCTTCTCCGCCCCCGACCCTGGAAAGTATTGCACTTTAGCACTCGTGTGACTTATGACAACTCATTTTTCATACACGATGTAATGTCATCTATCATGCAAAAAATGCTTGGACTGCCACGATATATGTTTTGTACTTTTATATAAAAAAAAAAAAAAAATGTAATTGTAAGGTATGGAATACAAGTAACACGTTTATATATCATTCACACGACACAGATATCTCTATTCAATTTACAGAAATACAAGGGCATGGTGTGCAAAGGGATACCAAAGCAAAGAAATATCCGACGAGTACTGTCGGCACGTTAAGAGATGCTAATTTAAAAGAATTTTATTCTTACGAAATAGCTATTCTCAAAGATTCAATTGCGTGATTTATTAGTGATTTATTTACGAACATAGAGATGATGGAAAAAAAGTAAAAAAAAAAAAAAAAAAAAAAAAAAGAAGAAAAAGAAAAGAAAAGAGAAAGAAACAAAATGACTTCGATCGAGGAAGCGGAAGCATACTTCAAAATTTTTTAGTTTAACAAGATTCACAATTTTGAATCAATCGATCGTATTTATGTTTTAACCAGGAACATTCCTCCCTTGTCGCACAAGAAATAATTTTGCCATATTGTATTAACCGAAGTGCTTAAGTTCTTTGCGTACTAATAGTTTAATTAAGTTGTATTTGTACCTGTTCGATCATCATAATCTAGTTGTTACGCGTAACAAAAGGAGTTTGTTTCGATAGATTGGACCGTAAGTGGTGTTTCACGATTCGATTCGTTCTCCGCGCTGACGTTCTCGAGGATTAATAGAGAAACTTTGAAAAATGCTTTGTTCTCTAGTATACTAAAATGTATGTATGTTATAAAAAAGGGGAATTATTTATTTTTAAACCACTAAGAACGAATTTCAGTTTTATAAGAATACCAAATGGATATGTAAAAGTGCTCTAACGCTAATTGCTACATATCGCATAGTTTACTTTGTTTAGTCTTAAAACACATATGTATAGTGCAACGTAATATAATAATCCTCATATATTTAGTATAAGTTGTTCAGTTGTTATATTTTGTTGGTTAATAAAAATATAGCTGCAAAATTATGTACATATATGAATGCATATATCAATTTGGAGAACTATAGAAAAATACGTCGGAATAAACGAATTTAATTGACACGCGTAGATAACGTTATCGTCTATCGTGACAATTAAAAAAAATTATCGAAAAAAAGATTCGAGATTCGAGTCGGTGAGGTAATTCGAAAGAGTAGATCGGAAGGATACTACGTTACCGACGGGATCCGATATCGTTGCCAGTCGAGTATTTTACGGTGGCGCACTCTAGGAATACGGTCGATAATCGCTTATCCTCTCCGTACAGTTCTCTACGAGAAGACGCGGATGGCGGTTCGGTGGAGGAAAGACTCGCGAAAAAATAGCAAATGGATCATGAACGACCCTTCCTTTTATCACGTATCTCCATATTCCGTTTGCTCTCGAACATCAATGAACGATCGATCGACCATAGGCCGTATTTATTCGCGATAGAAAACTCGTTACGCGATCTAATTCTCGTCGGTTGATTTATTTCAAGATGGCGACAACTTAAGCCAAAACGAAGGAGGCGTTGCTTCGCAGTCGATATTCTTTATCATTAAGAGTCTGCTGAGAGTCCTTTCCGATGATACGGCAAGGCATTTTATAGTCGAAGTGAAAGGCGACGGTGAAAGGCAGAGAGAGATAGATAGAGAGAGAGAGAGAGAGAGAGAGAGAAAGAGAGAAGATAGAACGACTGAGAATGGCCAAGGCGAATGACTGACTCTCTTTGTATATCGGTTGACTCCGAAGAAAAAGCAACGGAGACACAATACGGCGCGGGAGAAAGAGAGAGAGAGAAAGAGAGAGACAAAAGGTGTGCCGGTAGGGCGGCGGTTTGTGCGCGCGCATACGGTCAAACGGCTACCGCGAGAGATTGTGTTCGTGTTGTGTGTACGTATCATAAGAACGGTGTGCGCGGTGTCGCGTGGCTCAGACCAACTTGGACCGTACATTTGAGCGGGACTTGCTGTTCGACCACGTACTTACGACTTACCTGCGTACACATACGATCGCGTTTTCCTGCCAGCTGGAGAGTAATTGGCCTATCTAAAATCAGGAATTAAAGGATTACTCTCTGCTTACTCTAACGTATAATAAATTGCCCAGTGGCTATCACCCGGCTTTTCATTCGATCAAATTCGTTCGATTACGTTTGATTCGTCGGAATAAAAGGGGAAGAAGGAAAGATAGGAGAAACAAAACAGAGAGGAAAAAATAAAAGAAACACGACGACATGTGCGGTGAGTACTACTAACTTGCCAATATTTTTTCTTTTATCGTATAACCTATAAACGTGTATACGTGTACATATGTTTATATACACATAGAAGAAACTACGTCGCGTGCGATTGAGAAATTGTCCTCGGGTTTTGAATCGACGTCGATCCTTCTCCTCTTCGTTCCTTCTTTCTTCTCGTACGTTCGTTCGCTCATATATCATTTTTCGTAAATGTTTATGATTTTTCATTTCTTTTTCTATTTTCCTTCT
>NC_057692.1:555495-590495 GCF_014466175.1 Vespula pensylvanica | reverse complement strand
CTTTGCAGAAAATTTCGTCATCCGCGTTCCTTACGTTTCAAGTGAGATCGACGATAGCGTTTCGTAAACATTTCGTATTAAATAATGAATTAAAGCTTTGGAAATGTGTAGTGTATCTATAGATCGTAGAAAACTCGTTTTAAATAGCGTTCGTTAAACCTACTGCGTTCGATGTTTCGTTATTAGTATTTAATTAACGGATTTCCTGTAATTTGAAAATAATCAAGTTGGAAAAAAATATTCGCGATTCAACGAACGACCGTTTTTCAACGATACATTTTTTTTAAGAAAGCTCGGACGACGATTCGACGATGGTAAAAAATGTTATTGTTCTTCGGATAAGTTTCTTTTTTTTTTATTTTTTTTTTTATTTGAATTTCTCATCGTCGCGTCGACGTAGGATGTTCGTCGGTAATTTTTCCGATAAAGATATTTGTCTTACGGTAAAGATCATCGACATCGACGGCTAACGTATTTTTTTTTCTTTTTCTTATATTTTTTTTCTTCTCTCTTGCGTAAAATTTTTCAAAAGAAATTTTATCGATGGCAGAAAACAATCAAGAAGATTTTATTCCAAAGACGGCATATGCTATATCGCAAAGTAGTTATATCTTCGATGGTATCTCGACTATTCGTTGACGTTCGAGATATACAACAACACGATCGAGTGAAAGTTTCCTCGCGGCGTACCCGAAACCGAACGAGCTTGCTACCGTGACATTTAGATTATACACTCAGACACAGGCATAGAATACAAACACCCTGTCGAAGGCTCTGGTGTCCCGCGTATCTGGCGAACGGCACGCAGGAGACAGAATTCTTATATTCCTCGTATCCTTTCCTTCTTTCTTCCTTTATTTCTTTTTTTCTTCATTTTTCTTCCTTTCTTTTTTCTCCGAGACTAAAAAGAGAACTCGAAAACCAGATTGTTGTTTGTCCAATCCGTTGGAAATTTCGATCGGTCCGAAACTAGTCCTTGATCGTTAGACGACGATCTCGAAGAGACGATATTTTTTCTTCGCGAGAGAAAAACAGAAAAAGAAAGATGGAGGAAAGGAAAATGATCGTCGGATGCGTTCGATCGGAAAATAATAAGATGGAACGAACGTCGTAGCGAAGTGGAGAATTCAAAGTATTTTGTGTCAGTAGGTCGAAAGGTCAAGTTCGTCTTTCGGCTCGTCTCGCCTAATAGAAGAAGGTCGTGACATCGTCGTCGCGCGTTGTTTCTATCGTCGAGTTTCTTCTTTCCGGTCGTTCAACCCCTTCCTTCTCGATCGAGCCGGAACGAATTTGGTCTCTCCGAAGTAGAAGTTCGGAACCACCGTTCGATTCTCGATACGTAAGATTTGTTCTTCCCCCAGAGATCTTCGGCGTTTACTTTTTAAGAGCCGAGGTGCTCGAGGAAGATAAAGTTACCTCGTTGAAAACAATCCTGTTCGGTTGGACGAGTTTGAATGCTTTTTTTTCTAACGATTTTATAATGACTTTATCTCTGCGACAAGGTATGGTATGGTTATCGGTCGTTTAAAAACTTAACTGGTATCTATCGACGAGTACGAAAGAAAAGTAATATCCGGTAAATCGTAGTGATTAATCCCAATGTAATCCCTGCGATTAGCGAACATAGCAATAATAATTATTTCATGATAGATTTGTTCTTTCTTTCAATCGATACGACGACAACGATGACGACGCCGACGACACGTTACTATCGATAAGAACTATCATTCTTTAACGCAGGGAAGAAGAAGAAAACTCCCTTCTATCGTCTTACTCGAGTGTGCGAGTACAAAAGCTTTTGAATCGTTACCGATCGACTCAATCGTTAACGACTGGCTCTTCAAACGAAATCGATTAGACTGAGTTAGACGAGTTAGATACGCGGACGAGCGCATAGATTCGACTCGATTATATATTTATTAATCGATTTTTTTTTTTCACCTCCGACATGACCAGTGGGGGTAAGTCTCGACATTTTTTTTATGAAAGAGAGCGAGAGAGAGAAAGAGAGAGAGAGAGAAAGGAAGTAAATTTTTTAGAACGAAAAGAAAACAATAGAACGAAAGGCAATTTTAATTGAGTTCTCTAACAAGCAAAACTTTTTCTATGAAAGTAATTATACATTTTATCTCCCAACCGTATTTCCGTGAATGAAGCTAACAAGGGTCCACTACCTTTCCTTAACGAAAGTCATCCAAAGGTCATATTCTATACATTCGTATAGGATAAAGCTCGTTTAGAAATAAGAACGTAGCGATCTCTTATCGATCGTGTTATTGTCTATTCTCTTTATCTCTCACGGTCGTGTTACTTTCGAATCGATTAGTTAAATTGCATTATCGAATAGTACTAATAAATTATTTACTTCAGATAGATTATTTTACATTTACATTTATATACGTAGGAAAGAAACATGACCAGTATAGTTTCGGCTAATAGTAAGTCTCCTTCGACTTCTCGAGCTTTCCCTTTCACTAACGCACACAAACGTGTTTACAGATTTGTTAGTTTCTTTCTTTGTTTCTTCTGGTGTTCGGGTCGCAAAGGTGCTTTACACACACTGACGTACCATACAGATGCATATACATACATGCGTGAATACATACTTAATGCTCTCTTTCTTTCTCTTTTCTCTCTCTTTCTCTCTCATGGGCGTCGACTTTTTCGCGCTTTGAAAAAAAAGCGTCTGCGATTTCGCAGCGGCCTTTGTTCTCTCGCTTTTACGTATTTACAACCAATGAAATAAAATATATACATATATATACGTATAAAAAAAGGAAAACAGAGGAGTACCGTTTCTCATTCAGGAATGTTGTCTGAGACTCCCCCGTTCGATAAATCGAATTCCACTTTCTCGTACTATCGAAGTGACGACCTTCGTAAACAGCAGAGATTCGCGAATGCAAAAACACTTTGGTCTGCGATCGTTAATTTATTGCGCGTATTCATTAAATGTAAAAATACGTTTGGGAAGGAAAATTTAATAATTGATTTATTTATCATTATTATTATTATTTCTTTTTTGTTGTAAAAAAGAAAATTGATTTTTTTGATACACATGCGAAGGCGACATATTCAATTATATTTGTGCAAAGTAATGCGAATCCTTGAACGCTTAATCCGGACTTCCTTAATATTGCGATTATAAATTTATATGCAAACGAATGGAATATAAAAATACGTTCGGAAATGAAAATTTATTAATTTTTTCTTTTCTTCTTTTTTTATTTATTTATTTTTCCTTTGAAAATATATTTTTTTAATACACTCCGCCGGGTCAACCAAACTGTCCAATTTTATTTTCGTAAACTAACGCGTTTGAATTCATGCTTAAATTTTAATCCGACGTTTCTTAACATTGCCATCGTAAATTTATATGCAAATGAATTTGCGAACAAAAATGTATTCATTTTTTTCTTTTCTTTGAAAACATATAATCTCCCTTTTTTTTTATATACATAAGTTGGGTCAACGTATCCAATTTCATTTTGTGAAGTAAAGCGATTCTGTATTTGAATCATTGAAAATCTAATTTGGAGTCCCTTAATAAACGATAAGCATTCATTTTAAAACTACGTTCTAAAAGTTGGCGCAGCAGCGAGCTGTCGGGTCGATATTCGAGCTCTTTTACGCTACCCCCGATATACGTACGCGTACACGAACGTATAAACTTACCCATACATACATACATACGTACGTACATACATATATAAACTACATATACGAATATTTCGCTAATTATAGATTCGTTGATTTACAGGAATATTCGCTTACCTTAATTATCTAACGCCGAAAAGTAGAAAGGAGATTTTGGAGCTTCTCGTTGGTGGCTTGAAAAGATTGGAATACCGTGGATATGACTCTGCAGGTAATTAATTATCCATCGAAATAAATGAATAAATAATTGAGATTATTCCTAATTGAAAATTTAAATAAACAATTTTTTGAACTAGAAATAAAGAAAATTTTTAAAAACGTCTGCATACATATGTACTTAGAATGTACGTACTATAGTAATACACACTAACTATAGTAATATACGTATAAACTTTCATTTCGCGATTTAAGAGTTAATATTTGTAACATGTAATACGATCTATCGAATGCAACGTGTCCTTGCGTTTTCTGTCCAGGTATTTAGTAATAATAAATGGGACCAAGCTCGATTTGCCTTCTAGAGACTCGTATTGCGGTTTTACAATTTTTCAGATCGAATTTCTTGTTTCCTCCACGACGATTAAACGGCGTTTTAAATAATAATAATAATAATAATAACAATATATAAAAGTGATATATAGGTATGTAGAAAATCAAATTAAATTAATTTTCAGGCGTTGCCCTTGATACAGCCGGAGGGAAAGATATTTCAATCATCAAAAAAACTGGAAAGGTCAAGGCACTGGAAGAGGAAATCTTTCACCGTAAGTGGCGACATTTGTTTATTTGTTTTTTTTTTCTTCTTCTTCTTCTTCTTCTTTCACCATCGAAGGACGTTTTACCTTATTTATCGACATGTACATAATCGCTTTGAACGAGGGAAAATACCTGTCCTTTCTCACATACAACAAGTCCGCGTTTGCTATTAATAGTCAAAGAAGCTATTTGCGTACTTCCATTCATCAATTCGTTCCTTTTTAATAGCCTTCTTTTTTTCTTTTTCTTTCTTTTTATTTCTATGACACTTTGCAGGTACCGATGTTGATTTTGAATCTAAAACCGATAGTCACGTTGGAATTGCCCACACGCGTTGGGCTACTCACGGTGTACCATCCGAAGTGAATTCGCATCCTCAACGATCCGATTTCGAGCATAGCTTCGTCGTTGTTCACAATGGTAATATTATCGTATTTATTAATATTAAGAAGAAGATAACATTGGGTATTTGATCGTCAAACATTTTTCTTCAAATCAGGTATCGTGACGAATTACAAAGAAGTAAAGACCTTGTTAGAGCAAAGGGGATACGTTTTCGAGAGCGAGACCGATACCGAAGTGATCGCCAAATTAATTCATCATCTTTGGATCATTCATCCGGGATACTCTTTCCGTGAACTTGTAGAGCAAGTTGTACAACAAATAGTAAGTCTGTTGTCATGCGATTATAAAATATTATTTACATTATATCGATGGATTCATCGATAGTTATTTACCCTATAATGCTTGATAATAGTTATTGTAATCTAAATGTTGACGCGTGTCTCTATGCCAAAGCTCTCTATAAATTTCTCTATATAAAGATGGTTTAATTCGTTGACACGAGCTCAAAGAGAATGCTTTTGTCGTAGGAAGGGGCATTCGCATTGTGTTTCAAGAGCAAACATTTCCCAGGCGAGTGCGTAGCTACGAGAAGAGGCTCACCTCTTCTCGTTGGTATCAAAACGAAAACAAGATTGGCTACCGATCACGTGCCCATTTTATATGGCAAAGGTGAGTCGTCTGAAAAAAGTTTTTCCTCCTTTACGGCAAATAAATTCTAAACGTCTAAATAATTGCACGAGATTAAATCGAAACGATGATGGACCAATGCAGGACCAATAGGCGCGAGAGTTCGTATCATAGTAAAATATGATAAGCTTTCTTTTATTTCCCTCTCTCTCTCTCTTTCTCTCTCTCTCTCTCTCTCTCTCTCTTTTCATTCTTTCTTTCCTTTCTTTTCTTTTAATCCAACTACTTCGCTCTACGATTCGTTTCCATTCAATCGCCTATGGCAATTTGACATTTGTTAAAACGAAGGACAAAGGTGAGCCGTTCCAAAAGGTGAGCTGTTTTAGAAATTAATAACAATTTATTATACGAGTGTACTTACAGATTTTTTTGTTAATTTTTCTTTTTATTTCTATTTTTTTTTTTTTCTTTGCGATAAGAATTAAGTGATATTTTCTTTAGTTGTAACAAGTAACTTGGATCGAAGACGATCGATCATCGGATAACGATAAATCTCGACGATCATCTGCATGTATCCGATAGTTAATCCAATTCTCTCATGGGATTTCATTTTCCATTAACTTTGATTCGTTACTAATAGAACACGCTTCTTCTAAACACGCGATTACCAAAATAAAATGACAGTGCTAACGTGATCGTCTCGATACATCTATTGGAAATAACGATTCTCTTTTCTTTCGTATCTCGTTAAGTAATAACTCTATATTTTTTGTAATATACATATACAGCTAGTATGTAGAGGAATATAACGTAATAGTTGATGTGTGTGTTTTTTTTTAACATAGATTAAAGAAATTCGTTATCATTTGTTAAGCTACGTTGTTTGTTGCGTTAGATGTAAGAAATTAACAATTTGGGATCTTGTTTTTTTTTTTTTTCCCCTTTATTAAACACGATATCTCAATCTTATCACGAACAAAATGCACGACAACTAATTCTCGTTTTTATAAAAATCTATTTATTTATTTGTTGTTCTTCTTTTACTTTTTCTTCTTCTTTGTAATTCTTATACGTCGTCAACCGCACGCAGACTTCTCCTCCTCGAGTGAATTTTTAATATGGATACTATACGAGTGTTTCTTTTGCATGAACATCTTCTTCCGGTTTTGTTCTACAACTTTTCATCCCAAACAGATGACCCACAACTCGCGAGCAAAGGTATATGTTCTCATTATAAATAACTCTGTTTTGCTCTGTAGACAGCTTTGGCTTGATTATACATACATACATACATACATAGATACGTACATATGTACATTTATACATACATACATACATACATACATACATACATATATACATACGTACAGACATGCATACATAGGTACGTACATATTTTAAATTTGTATGTATGTACATCAGGGGTCCCCAAACTTAACGACAGATGATGATTCGTGCGAGAGCTTTCGAAGTAACAGACCGGACGGTTAGAGACATGTCCTTATAATCTTACAGGTATTTCAATGTCCAAGAAAAACATCCGCCGGTCGAATGAAAATCTTTGGTGTTCTAGTTTGAGGATTCCTGGCATAGAATCGAACTGGTTCTCCATCAAGGAGGTCGCAAAAAAGATATATTGCGAACGTTTCCAGATTTTATTTATTTTTTTTTTTTTTTGGTGTTATACTTTTAGTAATCCTTGGAATATTCGTTCTGTGTTACTCGAAGCATATTCGCCTGCTGTGTCCTTTTTAACGTGTGTTTTATTTTTCTTATGCATATTTATATATATTTTCTTTTTTATTTTTTATTTTGTACATATTTGATTGTTATATGTATATATATATATATATTATTTTTAATTTTTCTTTCGATTATATTATACTTTAATTCGTAATACCTAGTATTACCCATTTTTACTAATGATTTTGTTTTCTTTTTCGTTTCCCTCTCTACAATCCAATCCGTGCAGAAGGTGACACGTCGTCTCAAGGTATATCATTTTTTCATTTAAGTTTATGCTTCTATCATTGCTTATTTGTTTGTTAAATTGGTTAAGGGTAACATTTCATATTACTGGCCGACCATGGAAAATGCACGAACGACTATGTACTTAATTGGCCTGCTAGTAACCATGATCTCACAATTACGCACACGTTTTGGTTCCTTAAATGATTGTTTCACGGCTGAATGATGTTAAAAGGAAAGTAGTCATGATTGGTGAGTTTCTGAAAAATAAAGAACATGTTTGTATTTCTCGTGGTACTCTGTTACGTGTCGGTATTACGCTTCGTTTCATCCGATACTGGTGTCACTAATCGGTGAAGTATAACACACTGAATATACATATAACGTTTAAGCATATTTTGACAAAACCTATACTGGTTAGAACTGTGAAAGCGATATATGCGTATATTATTAATAGACACATACAAATATATATATATATATATATATATATATATATATATATATACATATATCGTTAAATTATGCCTGTCACGTTACGAGCCAGCCTGGTGTTGGGCTTCATGAAAGAAGGAAAGCAGCAGAACGACAAAGTAGACTAACTGGTAAATTATTATGCTCTCTCTTTCTCTCTCTTTCTCTCTCTCTTTCTCTCTATTTGTAAATATATGGAGATATACATTCCATCGTTTACGTGTAAAAGATACTGCAATACATCGATCTCCCCTTTGTCGATATACATACATACATGTGATCGTTTTAAATCGTTTACATGTCGTTGAAATTCGCAATCGTTTAACAAACTATTTTATCTTATCTTTAACTCGATAACATTTATTATTTCTTCGGTAAAATGTAAAATACCTTTTAGTAGGGAGAGAGGAAAACGCGTATGGTAGAGAATTTAACATAAATTATGAACGAAAAAAAAAGAGAGAGAGAGAGAGAAAAAGAGAGAGAGAAAAAATAAACTAGGAGAAAAGGTACCAAGTTGTACTCGATGTACGAATTGACGAATTGTTCGTTTTTCGTGAAGATGACAAAATATAAAAAGAAAAAGAAAGAAAGAAAGGGGAACGAATGAAAAATTCGATCGACTAAAGGTAGAAATTATCAAACCAGATCATCGTCCTCATGGCCGTAATGCCGAGCTTCCTGTGATACCTCGAAGCGAGAGTACGTCCGAGTTTCAGCCTTTGGAAGACAAGGAGGTCGAATATTTTTTTGCATCCGATGCCAGTGCCGTGATCGAGCACACCAATCGCGTCATCTTCCTCGAGGTAATTTTTTCCCTACGCTATTTTTCATCCCTTTTGGAATACGATTTACGTTCAACGAGAAAATAAGTGCAACGTCTCGTTCAAAGGACGACGATGTGGCTGCAGTGAAAGAAGGAGCTCTCAGTATCCATCGACTCCGTCGTTACCTGGATGATCCTCACGCGAGAGAGATCACGACACTTAAAATGGAGATTCAACAGATCATGAAGGGTAACTACCAATATTTCATGCAAAAGGAGATATTCGAACAGCCAGAATCCGTGGTGAACACGATGAGAGGTCGTTTGAATTTCCAAGACAACTCTGTAACGCTAGGTGGCATCAAGGTAAACTATTCGTCTTTGTTATCTTTCTTCGATTACGTATAAAAATAATAAAATGATCTTGAACTTCGCTCGTCGATGTGACATACATTATTATTATTATTGTTATTATTATTATTATTATTATTATTATTATTATTTTAGGACTACATTCCCGAGATAAAGAGATGCAGACGATTGATGCTTATCGGTTGTGGCACGAGTTATCATTCAGCCATTGCTACGAGACAACTACTCGAAGAATTAACCGAACTTCCTGTAATGGTCGAATTGGCCTCAGACTTTTTGGATAGAAACACTCCAGTTTTTCGGGATGACGTGTGCTTTTTTATCTCTCAATCGGGAGAAACCGCTGACACTTTGATGGCATTAAGATATTGCAAAGGTCGAGGAGCTTTGATCGTCGGTATCACGAATACCGTTGGCAGTAGTATTTGTCGAGAATCGCATTGCGGTGTACACATTAATGCTGGCCCTGAGATCGGCGTGGCCAGTACAAAAGCATACACTTCTCAGTTTATTTCGTTGGTAATGTTCGCATTGGTCATGAGCGAGGATAGAATTTCTCTCGGTGCGAGACGTCAGCAGGTACTTTTCTCTTTTCTTTTTTTCTTTTCACTTATATCGTCATTGGAAGAAGATCTTATCGCGAAGACCTCATTGACGGATCTCATTGACGATTCATATTTGAAATAGATTATAGAGGGATTGAAAAATTTGGACAAGCTGATTCGGGAGGTTTTGAAATTGGACGACGAGGTGAAGGAGTTGGCAAAGTCCTTGTTCCAACATAAGTCTCTCTTGATCATGGGTAGAGGATACAACTTTGCAACGTGTATGGAAGGTGCCTTGGTAAGCTACGATTATTTATATTCGTCTGTCTTGATCCGTTGGATAATGTTTCATTTTATTTGATCTGTCTTTTTTTTTTTTTTTTTTTTTTTTTTTTCATTCGAAGAAAGTGAAGGAATTGACCTACATGCACAGCGAAGGCATCATGGCGGGTGAATTGAAGCACGGACCTTTGGCTCTGGTCGACGACTCGATGCCCGTGATCATGATCGTTATGAGAGATCCTGTATACGTGGTAAGTTCGTCGTTCGGTCGTCCTCTCTTTGAATCTTCCGTTAATCCGATTATTAATCTATTTTTAGAAATGCATGAACGCGCTACAACAAGTAACGGCGCGCGAAGGCAAACCCATCGTCATCTGCGAGGAAGGCGACAAGGAAACGAAATCCTTTGCGTATAAGGCACTCGAAATACCAAAAACCGTCGATTGCCTACAGGGTATCCTTACTGTCATTCCTATGCAACTGTTGTCTTTCCACATCGCCGTTCTACGTGGCTGCAACGTCGATTGTCCACGTAATTTGGCAAAATCCGTTACCGTCGAGTAAAAGATCGTTAAATCCTTCGACGAGAGAGAGGGGGGGGGGCGGGAGAGAGAGAGAGAGAGAGAGAAGAGATCGTGCGAGGAACTTGACTTTTTTAATCTTTCAAGAGCACAGAGTATATATCATCGGCGATAACGATCATTCCGATCGTTTGTTCGTATTATAAGACTCGTTGTACGATTATAAAATAGGACCATGTCGTCGTTTATAAGGACAACAAGTTTTTCATGATTCTTTTCCTCTCAAGGACCAACAGGGCTGTGCATTTAATCGACGCGTCGAGTTCGAAAGTAATTTTTCAAATAATGGCGAATCGAACGGATATCGTACGATTCGCGTATAATGCAATATGAGAATATAATAAGTACGCAATACTTTCGAGCGTCCGACGATACGACCAGGATTTTGAATATTTCGTAATAAGTACGCGGACGAACCATAGCTGTGGGATCGCATAAGTTTCTAGAGAAAGATAAACATTCTTTTACATTTCCATTCGTACGAAGGAATAATTTCAAAGGCATTTACGGAAATAAGAAGACTGTAATACCCATAAATCGTTATTCTTCGTTTCGTACGACAATGTGATATTATCGATTAGAACGTGTTTCATGAGACTGCGAAAACGATTTTTACACTCAAGGCGGATAGGTACGAAATCCTTGTAAACCTTGTCTTTTTATGTCGTATTGAAAATGATTTTGCGTAGGAGCGCAATAGTTTACTCGAAGTCTTAGCCAAATCGTCCGTACGATTAGAATCGGTCATTGAAATATCGCGTGTCATCCCAATTAATCGAAACTTTGATGAACGCTAACTCATCGCGTTTGAGTGGGCAAATTAGAGTAAGAGTTTTTAAGTAATTATATAGATAAGTCATTAATAAACACGAGCGTAGACGTAGAACGTCATTTTATACCGAAAACAAATTTTCACGAATATAAGACGGATAGCTCTTGTCGATTTTAATCCCCTAGTAAAAAATAATCACGGACCACTGCGATCGACGACTTTGACTACTTTGTACGTAGACAAAAATTTAACGCTGTACGAGTTTATTCTATTTTAAGCGACTCTCCCGTTCGTCAAGACAGAATATATTATTCCGAAATATATTTTCGAGAAATCTCTCGTACCAGAAAATATGATTTTTAGAAAGAGAGATATCCATATGTGCACGATCGATATTACCATTACACGCATAAACATATTTTATCTCTGTTATTCAATGTACTTGCGGAGTTTGTAATCACCCACCTTTGATTTAAAATCATTAGAATCGTTCAAACTTGCGAATAAAAACTTGCATGCTATGAGAAACTAAAAAGAAACACGCGTTTGTCGATATTTCGCGAAAGGGAAGCTTGTTACTTCAAATGCGAGCCGTATGATCACGATGAGAGAGAGAGAGAGAGAGAGAGAATGGGAGGGAGGGATGTATAGGTGGTCAATAAAAATTATTATGGTCATAAAGTTAACTTCTACCGTTTCAATGTACTTTCGTTTCAATGGAATATCGTATAATCAATATTTTTAGAGCTTTAGAGGTTATGTTACATTTCCAATCGATTTTCCTTTAACGCGAATATCCACGAAGAAAGAGAATCACGTAAATCAAGAACGAATGAAAGAAGAAACGTAATGAACGAAAATTATAAAATATCGACGATAGTTATAGAAATAGTAAAAGCAAAATATGAAAATATCGATCCTTTCCCGACATCGTTATTTTTCACGCGTATCGTTCCATATGTTACTTCCCTCTCGACTCCGACGTGAAATGGCATCGGTTTTCGTTGTTTCGTACGAAGCTCGATAACGCGTCGCGTAAAAAGGATTTTATCTCGGGCGATATTCGACAGGCGGGAAATGATGAAAAATATGAAAATCAACAATTTCAAAAGAAGCAACGAGGTGTCTCGAATCGGGAGAGAAACAAGGAGAATATAGAAATATCGCGTTTAAAGAAGAAATTTGAAATTTTGAGGAAAGTATTTTCAAAAGAACGGCGATCGATATTTCGTTCGGCTTTCGTTCGTTCTCGTTGAATTAAATCGTTGTCGGAGGAAAGGTAAATTTCATTCGATGTTCACTGTGAGAGTCAACCCCTTTGAGATTTTTAAGCGACGTCGATCAACGTCGACGTATAAAACGACGATCGTTGCAAAGGGTCGTTCGTTTACGAGTTACCAACAACGCGCTAACGCGATTTGTGGGAGTTCGACGCGAGAACGAACGACAACGAGAGATACGAGCGTGACCGTCGCCATTACCGACGGTAACGCGAAGCAGTAGTGGCGGCCAAAGACTAGAGGACCGCCTGGTTGCTCGGTGGCAAGGGAGGGGAGAAGTAGTACTACGAGAGTCAGTCGACGATCTGCCGGCCGAGAGCGCGGATGCGTCGGACGAGATTGTAATCGTCGTACGGTGCCCCGCAGAGATAATTATTCGCTCGGCACGCTCGCCCTTTCAACCCTCTCTCCCGAGAGCGCCGCAAAATAATAATAATAATAATAATAATAATAATAATAGTAGTAGTAGTAATAGTAATAATAATAGTATATAATAATCGCTCCCGGCTCGTCGTTATTCTCCAACGTCGTCGTTCTCGTCGTCGTCGAATATCATCGTTACTGTCGTCGTCGTCTTCGTCGTCGTCGTCGTCCTTGCCGTGATAAACGTTCTCCTTGTCTCCATAGTCATCGTCGTTGCTGCTGCGGACGGAGAGAGGGGATAGAGAGTGATAGAGGGGGAAGGAGAGAGAGAGAGAGAGAGGGAGGAAGGAAGGAAGGAAGGAAGAAGCGGAGAAGCAAAGGCGCCACCCCTGAGTGGTAAAGTCTCTCCGCCCAACCAACCCTGTCGTGAAGGAAAGAGAGAGAGAAAGCTTGCCAACCGTAGGGGCAAACTAACGAATTAGAAGGGAACGAACGAACGAATAAACGAACGAATAAACGAACGAACGAACGAACGAACGAACGAATAAACGAAAGAACGAATAAACGAACCAATAAACGAACGAACGAACGAACGAACGAACGAACGAACAAACGAACGAACGAACGAACGAACGAACGAACGAAGGAAAGAAAGAAGGAAGGAAGAAAGGAGCGAACGGGCGTGCGAGCGAGCGCTATTCTGCCAGCGCCACGGCGGTTCCCCTCTATCGATCGAATTTGACCTGCGAAGTTTCCCCTAGCGTCGACGGCCTCACCGCCGTCGTTCGCCACCACCGCCGCCGCCGCCGCCGCCGTCGTCGTCGTCGTCGTCGTCGTCGCGTCGCCGCCGTCGCCGCCGCCGCCGTCATCGTCGCCGTTCGCCGTTGCCGTCGCCTTCGTCGTTTCTCGTCGCTGTCGTTGCTGTTGTCGTCGTTGACGTCGTTGCCGTCGCCGTTGCCGTCGCCGTTGCCGTCGTAGCCGCCGCCGCCGCCGCCGCCGCCGCCGCCGCCGCCGCCGCTGCTGCCGCCGCCGCCGCCGCCGCCGTCGTCGTCGCCGCCGTCGTCGTCGTCGTCGTCGTGTGTGCGGTTAGTGTGACACAGCCGAGCAGTGCTGGCTATCGTACACTTGGATCCACCGGCGAGACTGTGCCCGACTGACTAACAGACACACACACATACACACCTATACAGGATTAACGCGCTCGGCATGGCTGCCCCAGCCGCCTGCACGCGGTTTAGTGACAACTATGATCTCAAGGAGGAACTCGGCAAGTAAGTGCCCTCTCCTTCCTTTTCTTTCTCGCTTTCTTTCTTTTTTTTATTCTCCTTTTGTACATATATACATGGTGTGTATATATATATTTTTTTTACGATCCATCCATACCCCCCCTTCTAGGGGAGGACCGTCGGGTAAAAGAGTTACACCCTTCGAACGTTCGCCGGTGCGTACGATCGATCGATCGCCGCTTATCTCCGCTACCACGGATAAACGGAGAGATCGCTTGCTCTCTTAATCCGTAGGTATCTATCTATCTATCTATCTATAATGCTCGTTACAATCGAGAATACGAAACGTTCTGTTCGTTTGATCCTGCGTATAAAAAAAGAGAGAGAGAGAAACAACTCGTATATAGGTATAAGAGAAAAAGTGGGGGAAAAAACATTTTGAAACGTCTCTCGTTTGATAAATCGACGACGTTTGTTCATTGGCGCAACGCGTCGTAAGTAAAGAGAGCGGGCATCGCCTTGCGACGGTACGTGCCTAGCAGACGACGACGACAACGACGACGACGACGACGACGACGACGACGACGACGACGACGCGTCGCGCCGCGTCGCGTCGGCCATGACCGTACTCCGTCGGCTATCTCTCTCTCTCTCTCTCTCTCTCTCTCTCTCTCTCTCTCTCTCTCTCTCTCTCTCTCTCTCTCTTTCTTTTCTGTATATGCTACGTGTGTACATCTTCCTCGCCGCAGTTGTCCCCTTCCCTCACCGAAAGCTGTAGGTTCTCTCTCTCTCTCTCTCTCTCTCTCTCTCTTTTTTCTTTCCGTATGCGTGTAGCGATCGAGTCTCTGTTCGTCGTTCGTAAGTTAAAGCGACTTCCCCGCGCCTTGTCTTATTTCTCGTCTATATTTAAGCGTCACGGCTCCCGTAGGCGCTCCAACGCTATATATAAAACGTTCGGGGCGCCTGCTACTAACTCGACGATGCCGTTACCGACCTCGGTGGTACTCCTCCTTCTCGTCCTCTCCGTCGTTACTTACTACTGTAACTACTACTGCGCTTCGTATCCTAAGCGCTTCGTAGCAATCGTCGATCGGAGGCCCGTCGACGCCAATGAGAACGCGTTCGATCCGACGGATCTTTGCGGCGACTAATCGATATACATACGTATACATACGTAGTTATTTTATGCACATATTCTCGTCGAGCGTACTCCGCGCTTTTACTTTCTCCGTTTTTTTTTTCTTTCTCTCTCTTTCTCCCTCTGTCTCTTATTTATTCGTTTATTCGTTTTTCGAAGGTCGTTTGATCTACGACGTACGAGTGTCGCGACCATTGTGTAATTAAAAGCAAACGAATAACGATACGAATCTTTCTTGTATATGCAACGTAAAATTATAATATAATTAACGCGCGTATATTTCTATCTTTCTATATAACTTTATGTATACCTTTAACATTTACAATTGGATTTTTTTTTTCAATAGCCCGAAGGATCTTTGATTCTCTCTCTCTCTCTCTCTCTCTCTCTCGTTTTCTCTTTTTTTTCCCTCCGGCGCTATACTCTCCTTCTCTCGTCTGCAACGACCCCGCTCGCCACCGTCGCCATAAGCGGCGCTCACCCTTTTTTACCCCTCTGATCTCGCTCGCAGCCTTCGTGTGCGCTCGCTAGAGCATAACGCCACACTTCGTACCTTGAATGCTCCAATCATGCCCTCTCTCTCTCTCTCTCTCTTTATCTATCCATCTCTATCTATCTCTTCCCTTCGTCGTCGTCCTTCACACCTTTTTTCCGTTTAATTTACTCTATTTTATACCCGTCTCATCGGAGCCACCTTTTTTCTTCCTCCTTTATGCCTAGCCGATATGACCGTGGAGGAGGGGAGGAGGTAGATAGGGTAGGTAGGGTAGGTAGATAGGTTGGTAGGTTGGTAGGTTGGTAGGTTGATAGGTAGGTACTACATATGTACTGCACGGGGTCGTGCGTAGTTTTATTATCGACGATATGGAAAAGTCGCGGGCAACTCGGCGACGTTCGTCGCTGACTGCGCTTACGTTATCCTCGATAATTCGAGTCGGCGTTCGACATTTTACTTTTACCGATAAAGGCGACTCGTCCTTCGTCGGCCGAGGATCGATCGACGATCGGTTTTTTTAATCTTTCGCTTCGTCCATGCGGAAGATCTGTTCGATTTCTAGGGAAAAAAAAAAGGAAAGAAAAAGGAGGAAGAAAAAAGAACCAACGGAGAACGAATAGGAAGATCGATGACTCGTTTCTCGTAAATAATAATCGTACATCGACGAAACGAAAAAAATTTCCGGCCAAGTCCGGTTTTCGGTTTTATTTTTAGCCGATCCCTTCGTAGGAACTGCTCTCTTTCCTCTTTTCAATAATTTTCGTATCGTTTTCTCTCTCTCTCTCTCTCTCTCTCTCTCTCTCTCTCTCTCTCTCTCCCTCTAGTAGCCTCAACGAGACTTCTTCGATTACGGCGTAGGAACGAATCTAGCGGGATCGTAGAGCCGGCTCGCGACCAAACCAATTCGAATGTTGATTTTGGCAACGTTTGGCGCTGGCATTAAAGAACGGAGATAAATATTGGCTCTTATAGAGAAGCCACTAGGGAAATACGAATTCCCGTTACGAAGTTGCGTTCTCCTATCGACACCCTACGGCCCGCTCGACCCCGAGCCCCTCGCTACCCGTAAACCTTCTTTCGCGATCGACCAACCGACCTTCTTTTATTCTCTCTTTTCTATCCTTCGATACATAACGTAAGCGGATTGCTTAATACTTAACTCATACTTTTGGTATACCTACTCTGTACGTAACTATGTAAGTAGGTAATACATATAAATCGAAAATCATTTAGACAAATAGATCGAAGAGAAAGTTAAGATTCTATCCGATTCGTTCGTGGACTTTGATACCCGCAATTTGTATCGTCGTTGCGAACTTTGATTTGGTCGTCGCCATTCTTGCGGTTCGAAAGGATGTTCCTTAGGAAGGGGAGAGGGGAGGACACGAGAGCCGACAATATGGCGCGTAATAATACGACTACGAGGGAAAACGAGTTTATTACGGATTTAACTCCCTCTCTCTCTGTCCTTCGCTCTCTGTCCCTTTCTTTCTCTCGAAGAAAATCAGGTTTTACGAAGGGAAAAGAAAAGTAGTATCGTTGGAATTAAAAATACAGATGGATGGAAAGACGAGTGGATAGATGGGTGGATGGATGAACGTTAATTAGAAAGACAATGGCCGAGGAAATAGTTGGGAGGAAAGGAGAGGGAAAGAAAAATGAACGGAGACTAACGAGTCGAAGGAGAACTTCGTCCGTCGCGCGTTATTTCCCTTTTTCTTTTTTTTTATTTTTCATTTTTTTTTGTTGCCTTTGCTTCGTACGTTACACGTTCTCTCCTTTTCTTCTACCCTTCCCTTTACTTTCTTCTATCATCTCTCTTTCTCTCTCTCTCTCTCTCTCTCTCTTTCAACTCGTCGTCGGTACTTTGAGTGGCAATTAAGTTTCGAAAGCAGACGCGAGTTAACGCGTTTTCCCATCGGTACGCGGAAGCTGCGAAACGAGCTGTCCTTACGTTCTTCCCTTCTCTCGTTCTCTCTCTCTCTCTCTCCCTCTCTCTCTCTCTCTTTGTAGAAGATACTACGCGAATTACGGGAGTAAAACGCTAAAGCGTGGAGCGGAGGAGCAGAGGAGATGAGAAAAGGGCGTCTTTAGAGATCGTAAACGTCGACGATTGCTTATCTGTTCCGTGCTTCTCTTTTACGTTCCAAGGGATCTTTCGAAGGAACAAGGAGTAATTCGTTTATTTCTTCCCCTTTTGCTTTCCCTTTTGTGTTTCTTTTTGTTTTCTTTTTTCCGTTTTTATTTCTTTTTACTTTTTCGTAAAAGAATCGTTCGTTCGTTCGTTCGTTTTAGACGATACGGTATACCCAGGTAGTCTTATGTATTTACGTAAGATCCGTATAAGCGCGATACGTCGATCGTGTAATAAGTTTAGCGCAAAGCCAAGTGTTCGACTTGTTAACTTACAAGGTAGAATTGTGTCAAATCGCATGGCATGGTTCGCTGACTCGTCGATGTGTAGCACGTGTTGCGAACATTCCTCTATCTGAATCGAACGATATTCTTTTCGTTTGATGTATTTACAAAGAATAAGAAACTATTCAAATACTACCATTTCATTTTTAATTCTCTACGATATTTTATCCGGCCACTCTACCTAACGACTTTTTCTTTTTTGCTTTTCTTTCGCAAGAAACTTCGCTCAACGACCTCGTTACGTCGCCCATTTTTTTTCCTTCTCCTTTTCTCTCCTTTTTTTCTCTTTCTCTCTTTCTCTTTTTTGTTCGTGCTTGAGTGATAAGTTTAAGTTATGACGAAATCACGACGGATCGAATCGGTTAAAATTTCCCACGTGTAGCTTCTACGTAAAACGTCGATCGAGAGACGTTCGATCGAGTCGTAGAAAATCGATCGTTTACGTTTAACGAGATCCGCTTCTCGTTTAACGTAAAATCGTTCAACGTACGTTCGTCGTCGGGATGGTCGTCCCACGTTTCGGCCGATTAATTAGCGTCCTCGTTAATTCGCGGTAATTATTTTGCGAGGAGAATAGGGTATAACAATCGTGGCATAGTGATTAGATACTTTTGTCCTACTTCCACCTACGGGAGAGAGTAGAGGGATATCGATTCGCAGGTGTACATTTTCTTTCCTCGCGTCACCCTTTTTTCTTTCTTTCTTTTTTTTTTCGATTAATATTAAATTATACGAGGAAGGAATCTCGTTAAGACGAGGGCGAATGCTTTCCAGTGCACTCGAGTTGCACTTTTAGTTTTCCGAGCGGTTTCTCTTTTCTCTTTTGTGACCGAATCTACGTACACAGCGAAGCACGTAACTCGATCACTTTGATTATTTCCTTTGGCAAAGAAAGAGAGAGAGGGAAAGAGAGAGTGCGACGTTAATTTTTTTTATTCTTCTCTCTCTCTCTCTCTCTCTCTCTCTCTCTCTTTCTCTCTCTCTCTCTCTCTCTCTCTCTTGGAAAAATTCGATTTGAGGAGCCCGCTGCGAATGTGGTGTTTCGCGACGCTCGTCGCCAGGCTTTAGTCTCTTGATAAACAAATTAAGGCCAATCGAAAAAGTCAAAGTGGCTTTCGATGATTTCAACGAAAGACTTTTCATAAAAAGTAAGTAAATAAATGAACACGTAGATACACCGTTCGATCGACGATGTTCAATGGACGATAATTCAGAAGAACGGATGGAGGTGTTTGTCTTAGAAAAATGCATTATACGATCGTATAGTTGCATAAACCAGATGGACCCTTGCAGGAAAGAAAGAGAGAGAGAGAGAGAGAGAGAGAGAGAGAGAGAGGGAGAAAGAGAATATTAAAAATAGATCTCCCTATTCGTATGTCGTCCTTCGAATGACGAAATATCTCATCTCTCTCCTTCCCCACTTCTCTCTCTCTCTCTCTCTCTCTCTCTCTCTCTCTCTCTCTCTCTCTCTCCCTGTCTTCCTCCTCCTCCAGCCTTGATCGTTATTTACCGTACCGTTTGCCCTCGCGAATTCTCAATAAATATTAGATCGAGCAAAGTGAAAGCGTCGGGTCTACGCGTCTGATTCGTTTCTCCAGGAGGATATGAAATGTAAAATGAAGAGATAAGCTGGGAGATATCGAATGAAAGATAAAAGACGAAGGTAATAATTGATAGGTTGTTCCATAGACTCTCCAGACCTCTCTCTTTCTCTTTCTCTCTCTCTCTCTCTCTCTCTCTCTCTCTCTAATACGGCACGTGGGCCATCGGATCTCTTACTTTTCGTCCTTTTTCGATGTGCTCGGCTCACCTCGGCGGATCTCGGACAGATTCGAGCTTGAGAGGGCAAGCCACCTGTCCTGTAACGTCCTCCCTGGGGACATTCCCGAGGCGAGCTCGATCGATAAGCCGCCACCCTCCTCCCCACCTCCTCCATTTATGTAACTACTTATATACCGCAGCTAGTAGTAGTACATAGGTAAATATAGCTATACGTTTACGCCTTATATAAACTTTTACATACTTTTTCTAAACGGACGAACGCAAAGCGTTAACTCTTATTAAAATTATCATCGATTCGCGAAGGCTTTTAGAAGCGACGAGCGTGTTAAACAATGAACGGCTATCGGCTTTTTAGGCATTGCACGCCAAAGAGAGAGAAAGAGAGAGAGAGAGAGAGAGAGAGAGAGAGAGAGAGATGTTGTTTATTTATTTATTATATACGTTTCGCGTCGCGTCGTTACAAGGTTCTTGAGTATCGTCGAAAAAAAGGAAAAAAGATACGAGAAATTATTGTAGAGATTTTTTTTCCTTCGTAGATAGGTAGACGTTAATTTGGAATAGAAGATGAATGAAACTCCTAAATTCTTTCATCTCGTCGCGAGATATTCGAGGTGCATCGATCGAACGTACGTTTTACCGACCGTTTGAAAAACTATATTCTTGATACAGGTATACCACGGCTTCCATTTTTTGTTATTTAATTTAATCGCATGTTCGACGATTGCGTTCGTAGTAAGTATAAATATATCTATGTAACCTATGACCTTTGAAGCTCCCCTGAAGTTCGTAATATTATTTTTGGATATATCACTCGAGCTGCTACCTTTATGAACAGCTCTCTCTCTCTCTCTCTCTCTCTCTCTCTCTCTCTCTCTTGGTCGTTTCGTCTCGAAACTTTTATTTTTCCGACTCGTCCGTCAACGAGTATAAACTTCGATTTCGCATATAAATATTACCGATGGTTCTTTTTCTTTTCTTTCTTTCTCTCTCTCTCTGTCTCTCTCTTTCGAAATAACGCGTAATCAGCATCCGGAAATGAAATTCGTATGGAAAATCGCGCGGAATGTAATTGTTTAAATTTGTGTCGAGTAGCACCGATGCAAGCAGAGGTAGTAGCTCTTCCTGTAGGAAGCTACGAACTTCGCACACAACTTCTCTTATACTCGAGCTTCATGCGCATAAATACTACTCGGTCTGCTTGGAAAAACAAAATTTATCACTTTTTCCCACGGAGGCACCAGCGCGTTACGAACGGGGAATATTTTGCGCGCATAAAACCGTGCGCTCGCGGAAAGAGGCAGAGATTTTATTTATAACGCGCCGCATACATCTTGTTTACGCTTTACTTCATTACGAATAAATTGACAGGTTCCGTATACGCGATGCTGCATACGCGATGGTCGAACGAGACCAAGTAAAATAATACATTTATTTTTATCAATGTTTATCGCTAATATATTAAATAACCGAGTATTACTCTCGTAATACTTGAAACGAGTATCGAACCATCGAATAAACATTTTTCATCGGAAAATCGAGGCGAGATGAAAAAATGTATTCAATGCGTTTCCCGATAAAATCGAATCCAATAAAATAGTTGTCAATGTTTTTCGTAGGATCGTTCGTACAAAACGGGTACCTATCTACCTATCTAATATACGATCGGTAATAAAGTCTCTCCCATTATCCCAGAATTTGCGGGTAGGATATACGAGTCCAGTTTTATTTTCGAATTTAAAGTTACTCCACGAACGTACGAGCATAAGAATTTCCGTATAAATCGAGTAATACGTAAGTTCGATGCTCGGTCGAGCGTTAAGGAGGGACGATCGAAAAGACGCTGTCCAGGGAAGACTTCTCAGAGATATTTTTTTCTCTTTCTTTTCCTTCCTCCTTCGTCTCTCGTCTTCATTTCGTCGAGACGTGATCTCCCAATGGAAATACATTTATTAACGTCGTTCCGGATCCGTAAGAAGTTGGCGGAAACGATCGCCTTTGGGACAGGGAAACGGCCGTACGAGGTCGAGGCAGACGATGAAATTCCTGAACCGCGTGTTGCATACTTCTGCAGGCCTATTTTCGGTTCGTACCATACGCTATTATTAGATGGCTACTGCGAAAACGAGAAAGATAAAGAGAAAGAGATAGAGAGATAGATAGAGAAAGGAGATGTATCCAGTTGAAACGAATTGATGTCTTAGAGAGCAAGTATAACGGCCTTGCTTCAACGTTTCTCAGGAATCGAAGAATAGAAGTCCGCGCGAAGGTATCGATCGAAAACTGAAAGACCGAATTCGCTTCTCCCTCTACTCACCCCTTTCTCCTCCTCTTCACCCCCCGAAAATTGCTCCGGGAGATTCGTCGAGGATCCTAGACGGAATTTCGCGCGCGGAGACTTAAATTGGATGTACGCGTGTCGCATCGATATTGCTTTTCCGTATATTAAATCGACAAGCGATGCTCGTGCCCCGCTCGAAACTTTGAAATTACATTTTCTAAATGGATTATAATTGTGAAATATATATATACATATATCTATCTATCTACGTATATATATATACATATATATGTATATATATATATATAGAGAGAGAGAGAGAGCTATCCATCGCGATTTCTCGTCCGAAATGAAATAATAGTTTATATTCTTTCGAATGGATCGCGAACGATTTATTTTTTAAGGCGTTATCCCATAGATACACAAATATCTTCTTTCGGTACATTTTTTCTCCCCTATTCTTTTTCTTTTTCTTTCTTTCGCGTGGCGGGAAATTTGAAAAGCAAGATGGATGCGTCGCTTTCGGCAATGCGGCTTCACGAGACCGAGACCGTGCAGCGTCCGCTCGCTCGCTCGCTCGCTCGCTCGGGAAACGCTCGATGTAGATAATCCAGCTTTGCCACGGCTTTCGAAGCGAGTGACAAGCGTGCGATCTAAAAATAATGGTTCTCCCGTATACACGAGCGAGCGAGCAACAGAGAGAGAGAGAGAGAGAGGAGGTGCCAAGGTCCATTACTTTACGCGCACGAAGGCGTCTTCGTGCCGGCTTTACCTACTTCTTTCTCGATCTAGAATCGCCGGCCCAATTTGACGTCGAGCTACTCCTTTGAATAAGAAAGAAGATAGCGTCGAGATGAATAGAGAGCTTCGAGAGCTCGTGGAAATGGAACGATTTGCCTTACCATTCGTCGTCTTACTTCCCTTTCTTCCATCCCTCCTTCTTTCCTTCTTATTTCTCCTTCCAACTCTCTCTCTTTCTCTGTCCCTCTCCCTCTCTCCGTTCCCCTCCCTCTACCTCTCCCTCTCCCTCTATCTCTCTTCTTTGCTCGCGTATTATTATCACGCTTATTTTTCTCTTCTCGTTAGACGAACGACGGACGCTACATTACCTCAGAGCGATTTGTTTTTCTTCTTAACACTGATTTCTCTCTCGAGAAGAAAGCAGACCTTGTCTCGTCTTCCGCTCCAATTACGTCGTATTATTGAATAAAAAAGAAAATAAAAGAAGAAAAGGAAAAGAGAGAGAGAGAGAGAGAGAGGAGGAAGACGATTAGAAGCCAAAAGAGCACGATCCAATAAAAAGATAAACATCGTTGGTAGATCTCGAAAGAGTATATGGCAAACGCGTGCGCTCAATCATTTCGATATCATAAATTTTATTTTTCGACGCGATTGCTACATAAAGTTTACCGATTGATACTTTTACTTTGCTTTCTATCGTTAGTCATCTTTGCGAAGGTATATAATTCTCAGGTGTTTCGTATAAATAGAAAACAAGTATTTATGGGGGAACGAAGAAAGAATAAGGGTGGGTGTTGAAGGAGGGTATATAGTTCGTGCGGTTCGCTCGTAAATCGACGTGCCGATGCGATATCTCGCGGTTCTCGTGCCGAGAATCGCGTTTATCTGCGTTATGCGGTATGTACGCGGTCGCCGCAACTACATTGCATACGTAAAACGCGTTCGCTCGATCTAAATCTTAAGGGAAACAACGAGAGAGAAGGAACGTGTCGTTTTAGACGTGTTCCGATTTATTAGCTACTTCCGTTTGCGCCGACACTTTATCGCGGCGCTACTTTCTGATCGAGGCGACGGAATATAGCAAGAAAGAAAGAAAGAAAGAAAGAAAGAAAGAAAGAAAGAAAGAAAGAAAAGGAAAAGCAAGAATAAGAAGTAGAAGAAGAAAAGGAAAGGAATATTCAGTCACCGACGAGAGGTCGTTCAGCGGCAAATTTTCGTCCCTTTTTTTCTAGCGTCTTTTCTTCCGAATCGAAAGTTTTTTGGGTGGTTGCCCGGTGAGAAAAAACAGAGAAAGAGAGAGGGAGAGAGGAAGAAAGAACGGAGCGACGGTAGAAGTTGGCGCGTCCTACTGCGCGAATGATTAAGGAAGGAAGACAAAGGAGTCGAGGGTGACCCTCCTTTCCACCCTCTTTTCCACCATCTCTTCCGTAGTGAGCCCTAGGTTGCCTTGCGCAACCCCGAAAAGGCATTGTCGCTTGGAATGCGACTGATATTCTTGGAAAGTGGGACGGTGCAAAGTTGATTTCGCGAACCAGCCGCGTATTCCTTTCTTCAAAATCTCGTTTAATGAATAAATCAATTGTAATTAGTAGTATCTACTGGTATTTAAAAAAGAAAGAAGAAAAAAAGAGAGAAAGGAAAAAGAACGTAGGCCGATAAGCGATAAGTAAATTCAACGTTCGTAATAACAGAGTTTTCCGAGTTAAGAAAATAATGCGTTTCTTGGCGTCAAAGCGTTAGTTCCGGTTCGTCCTTTGCAAAACGAACCACGTAATTTATTTTATCCGGCAATCGAGCTTGCTTCCGATATAACTTCGCTTAGACCGGACTTTCTCCGGTGTGTTTCTCTTTTGTGTCGCGTGTAAGGGCCGCGATAATTACTTTCCCGAACGATAACGCGACTATTATTTCTTGTTGGACGAGAAACGTTTATATATACGTGCCGTGACACACACGCGTACCATTTTATCGACTCTACGATTTCTTTTCAACGCGACAAAGCTCTCTCTCTCTTTCTCTCTCTTTCTCTTTTTTCTCACTCACTCCTACGTTCGAGAATACTCCATATCTACTGTGTCTTGCGTCCCGATCCTCTGATTTTTTCTTCTTCCTTTCTTTTTTTCTTTTCTCGTGAAACTATTCCAACGAAAATACAACGAAAGGAAAAGTAGTTCGAAAAAAAGTTTTCATCTTTCATACTGTCGTAATAATATCTTTCATGTCCATTGCGTACTTGATGGTCTCTCTCTCTCTCTCTCTCTCTCTCTCTCTCTCTCTCTCGCAAGTTCTTTCGTTATTTCCTTGCCTTTTAATTTTCACATCGGACTCCTTGTAATTCTTTTCCCCTGGTTCTCTTCATCATCGTGACACAACATTAGGCATTTAGCCAAACGCCGCTCTCATTACCATATGCGATCGACTCCGTTCCCTTTCATCAGGAATTCTCGTTTACCTACTTTCCAAATGGAAAAAGCGTTTTAATGGACACGTCCAATTTATTCTCTTAGGTACGCTCGACTTGTCCGATTGGAAATGTACGATTCGCTCGATAAAAAAAAGAAGGAGGAGGAGGAGGAGGAGGAGGAGAAAAAAAAATTATTAATAATCGAATCGTTTCGAAGAAAGTGTATTATATCGAATGTAAGAGAAAAAGTGGATTGATTTTAATGCGAAACTTTTTATTAATCCATCTACAGGGAGGCATTTTCATTTTAGAACTCGTCAAGGTGACGGATCATTCCGTCATAGTCGGTCATCGTTATACCTCACCCTCTTCGTTTCCCCTCTTCATCTTCGTAGGACTACCCTCTTACGTCCATGCACAATACTCGAGGCAGCAGCATGCAGTGTAACGCATGTCGTAACTTTGTAACTAAGCACAGGTGGTACATATGACTAATTAGTAGCACGTATCAAATTACGTTGGTCGCATAGCTGCTCGAGATGAAAGTCATTGAGCGGAGAGGAGGAGGAGGAGGAGGAGGAGGAGGAGGAGAGAAAGAGAGGTCTTCTTGAAATTGAAAAAGGAAAGAAACTTTTCTCTCGTTTCTCGAGCCCATCTTCTCATCTTGTTAACGTACATTTTTTATCTTCATCCATCCCTTTTCTTTATTTTCTTTTTATTTCTCTCTCCCTCTCCTCTCCTCCTCCACCTCTGTCTCTTTTTTACTGTTTCAGTGTCCTTGATATTTTCCCTTAATCTGTCGTAACGGATAATAGAATTAATAATAAGATCTTTCTTCATTTTCGTTCAAGGTAAAATAAGAATACGCGTCTACCTGGATGTTTATATAAAAGCTGCAATTAGCACTGTCCATTAGCGTTACATTTTATATATATATATATATATATATGTATGTACCAAAGTCAATCAAGTTAGGTACATGCATTATTCGTCTTGGAGGAAACACGTGCGGTGACACGAGCTCGCGAGTGCACATATCGATCGAAAAGGGGGAAATTCTAGAAAGGTACGCGAGTCCTCTCGTGGGACACTTCCACCGTACCGATGGACGTCGATTTCCGGTTACAGGATTACTATGGCCGGTGCCCGTGGCACGAAACGCGCATCCACAAAGTCCCTCGCGTACTCCTTTTCTATCCTACTTTATCGATAAAAGCAATTTCAGCGAGTACACCAGCGATACCTCGAGATATCTACTATGTACCTACTTGAACATTTATTGCCCTATCCGAGGTGAATCAAAGATCGATTGTCATTTTTTATTTTTATCATCCCCTATCCTCCACCTTCTGAAAAAGAAAGGGAAAAAGGAAACACGAAATATATGTTGTGTGCTTGTATAAACGTAAAAGCTTTATCGTCGCGAATCATCGATCGAAAGATCGATTTCAAAAGACAATGAGAATTTTGGCAAATGTCTCGTAGGCTCGCGATCGTTGCTGAAAATCCTGCGTTGGACACGATGACCCAGTTATCTACTATTATTAGCGATCTTCTATATCGGACGAAACGAGTTACGTAAGTGTCTGTTATCCTGTCGATGCGGCGCCGAACGCTGTCGGCCGTCGACCGGATACGGAATAAGAAAAGAGAGGATAAGGAAATGGACGGATAAGAAAGAGATCTCCCATCATCCAACGATATCTTTCGGTCTAAGGGTGCTTTCGATGGAGAGGATCGATCAACGTCGTGATATTTTCTTTTTTTTTTTTACTCCTCTCATTCGAAGCCCTATTCGTTTGAACGTTTGCACGATTCGACCAACCTATGTCGTCCTAAGGCTTCCGAAATAGTACAAAAGTATCTTGTTTATTATAATAACTTTAAGGAACTTTCTAAGACGTCTTGAAAATAATATTATATATATATATTTTTTTTTTCGAAATATACCAGCTATGTAAATTGCAATAATTCGAAATTGTTTGAATTCGCAAGGAATTTTTTTTCTCTCTTTTTTTCTTTTTTCTTTCTTTTCTTTTTTCAAATAGCGCGAACAACGAGAACGCGTAATAAAACGTGACGCGTTTAAATAAAGTTATTAGCATTACTTCCATCGAAAAGAAAACCAGAGATTACCATATATCACTTTATTTACCGCACACCCTGGCTGGAGATCTTCCTGTTTACACGCTCAAAGCCGATTGAATCGACGAACGTGCCTCTCGAATTTCGAAAGGAGCTCTTCAACGAGTCTCTCGTTTTACTCTACGCTCTCTTCTTCGATCATGAAAATATTAAAGTTCTTTCAAATTTTAAACAAATGTTTATTATAAATATCCATTTACACACACACACACACACACACACACACACATATACGCGTATAGAATTTGCTGAGAACGAAGTCGCTAAATTTCCATTAATATTTTGATGCTATCGTTGATCCTCGTGGTATGTACATACATACATAAATACATCGATCGAATATGCAGTCTCACGTATGCGGAATGTGATACACGACGACTCGTTATATCGAAACAATAAATAGAAAGAGAGAGAGAGAGAGAGAGAGAGAGAGAGAGGGAGAGAAAGTAAAAAAAAGAAAGAAATATGCACGAACGGATAAATGGAAACTCAGGCGTTAAACGTTGAAGATCTTTTCGACGCTTTGCAGTTCGCGTCTTTGAATTCGCGCGTTCGTAAATGCGTTTCTGAAGAGCCAAAGAAAGATGAAAAGATGGTGGGAGGAAGTATTGGTTCGGGAGTACGGCATGAGGGTGACGCAAAACGAGAAGAGCGGAGATTCGTGGAAAAACGAAAACGAAAACTGTGAAACGAAAGAAGAAAAATCGAAACTCCCGAGTTTTCATTCTTTTATCGTAGAAATGGTATATGTATGTGTATCAAATCGTTGTGCGGTAAGTTTTATTCGTCGTTGCCTCTTTCTCGTTTGAATATCGTTTCCCTTCTCTTCCGATAGAAAAGACGGAAGGAAAAGGAAACGAGGAGCGAACAAAAGAAATAAAAAAGAAAAAGGAGAAAGAGAAAAAGAAAAGGAAAATCTGACACGAGAAAAGACAAGATTTTTTATTTAACGAAAGTTTCACGCTAAAAGTTCAGGGCGTTCGAAGAAAAGAAAAAGAATAAAAAAGGGAAAGAAGGGAAGAAAGGAAAAGGGATCAGACGCTTCGTTCGAAAACAAAAAAGGTAGTTACGTGCATACCTAGGTAAATATTGAGAAACGAATGAAGCTAAGTAAAAAAATGAAAGAATAGTATAGAAATGTCCTGTGACAGAAGGAGAGCATAAGCAGGGCCGTGCCTCTGCCGTTCAATGCCCTGCATTTCTCCGTCTCTGTCTGTCTCTCTCTCTCTCTCTCTCTCTCTCTCTCTCACTCGCGCGCGCGTTGGAGAACGAAGTATCGACCGGTTAAAGCTATTCCCGGCCGGCTGAAGCGGCCAACTTTCCCACCCCTATCGAGCGAGTCTCCCCACCCTTCTGCACCCTCGGAGCAACGTCGCTACGTTCGCATCAGCCGTTTCCATCATCCTTATCCGTGGGTCTCCTCCGGCGTCTCCTCCGGCTTTAACCCCCCTAACGGCCTCCGTTATATCGGCCTCCGGCCCTCGCAATAACTCGGAATAAGTCTCGCTTTTCCTTCTCACGCGGTTTTACCGTGGCTAACCGCGCAAGAAAAACGTCCACGCGAACTATTCGATGCAGGTGTGCCACAACTTCCTACAATCTTTTTCTTACTTTCAACCCTTACTGTACTTCCTTTACTTTCTTTTTCTTTTCTTCTTTTCCTTCAAATTTTGTTTTGAAAAATCCGAACGTCAATCTATCGTTCTTTTCTCTTCTTTTATTTTTTTTTTTTTTTTGATTCATTAGTCAGATCAGAGACCATTCGTTGTTTCGTTGATTGTTTCAACGAATGGAATTTCGATAGAGATCTTTTTCAGTCCTTTTCTGCGGCGCAAGGAGATCATCGAATAGGATACGCGTTGTCCTTAGAGATGTCGCTCCCGATGGTCGTCCACCATTTTTAAATCTCTTCGTCCCTACTCTCTACAGTTTCTTTCTATCGAAAAGAGAAAGAGAGAGAGAGAGAGAGAGAAAGGGAAGGAAGAAATAGAGAGGAAATGTTCGGGATGTATTTTTACTGGCTCCCGCGAAAATGTCGAGAGTGGAGTAAATAACGTGTGTCAACGGAAGCAAGCAACACTTCTCTGAATATCATCACGTTGCCGAGTACGTACGTACGTACGTATGTACGTACGTTACGAACGTACGTATGTACGTACGTACGCACGTACCGAGGAATAACGGGCGTATATTTACTCAAGCTCACGTGTTCGCTCTACGCCCACGACAAAATGGCCGTGTCACGTGCGAGATCGTGCGTCCTCAGAGTTATTCGTGTTGAAAAAGAAAAGTAATACCATCTTTCCGTTTCTAATAAAAATGAGAGAAACAAAAGTAAAGAGATATGAGGTGTATAAAAAGAAAGAAAGAACGAAGAAAGAGAAAAGAAAATAATAAGCAAGACTTTTATTTTTTCGCGCAGCTATGATATATACGTATTCATTTTTAGAAAAAAATGGGCGAAGGAAGCTTTCATCCCCCGTCCCTGAAACCGATCCCACCGTATGCGTGTGTACCTATGCGTGTCCAATGTCGAATAGAAATAATTCATATTCCGTTTCCACGTGAAAACAAAGTTCCTCTTGTTGTTCGTTCGCGTGCAACTCGCTTAACTGCGTGGAGGGCACGTGACTTTGACGGCATGCATAAATGATATAATACGCGAGCCGATTCGTCACGCAATAGTTCGCGGCAATGACTGTACAGGGAAATAATCAAGAGAGAAAAGAGGAATAAAAAGATTAAGTGGATTCTCGGCATCCCTTACGTCGCTCTTTTATTCCGACGAATTTCTCTTTAGTTTCTATTTCTTTTCCTTCTCTCTCTCTCTCTCTCTCTCTTTCTCTCTCTCTCTCTCTCTCTCTCGTGCGATCCATGAATAATACGATACGCGATGCTATCTATCATCGTGAAATTGAACTTACCCTGATTGTATAATTTCGTTACACATGCATATATATTTTCTGGAGAAGATTGAACTCTTATCGATGATAGCGAAAACACGCGATGAGATCGTGCCGCACGCGGTCGGTCGGTGATAGGTGATGAGTTTTGTGCTTAAGACGAGAAAAGGAGCAAAGGGTAGAAAAAAGGAAAAAAAGAGAGAAAGGAGGATAAAGAGAGAGAGAGAGATAGAGCGTTCGCGCGTGCTACACCGACTGCAATTCATTCTTTCTACCCGAAGCCTCCTTTTTGTGACGTGGACGCGGTGGATGAACGCGAAACGCCGGCGAAACTATTGCGATGCTCTCTCTTTCCCTTTCTCTTTCTCCTTCTCTTTCTCTTACATGTACCGAGGAACACACAAAACGCATCTAGTATCGCTTTTTGTTGCTGTATGTGTCCTCGGCTCGCCGTTTCATTGTTTTTTTCCATACTCCGGCAGCAGACAGTTGACACGGAACAATGCAACACGAAGTTTATGTGTCTATCTATGCAACAGCGGATAGAGAGATAAAAAGAGAAAGAAAGAGAAAGAAGGAGAGCGAGAGAAAGAGAGATAGAGAGAGAGAGAGAGAGAGAGAGAGAGAGAGATGGAGTAAAAAATAGTACGAAGTCTCTCTTCTGTCTCTTTTGTATTTGTCCTTTCTCTCTTTCTCTTCGATCAATCGTTCGATTACAACGATTATTAAATAATAGAGCAACAATTTTGAAGTATCCGGATTAGCCGTAACAATCGACGATTACGACGACGTTTTAAATTAGTCTGGTGAAATTTTCAAAAGGCAAAAGATCGATATCGAAATCGATTAGTTGGGAGGGCGCGTCGTTTCACGTACAAAAGTTCAGCTCGAATTTGAATCGTGTTGGATGGTCGTTTATGAATTATCCTCGTAAAAGAAGGGACGAACGTTTCGTGATGTCTCGTAACGTGCGACGAGGGAATCGAAGATAGTCTTCTCCAGGGAAATTATCCTGCGAGCATTTCGAGGTCGTCGGTTGGACGGAGATTGTATTCGATCTGCTAATACGTAAAGATAACTCTTCTTATCTTCGGAGAACGATAAAAGAAAATAAAAAGACTTTCTTATCTTTCGTCTGGCTCATTGATCCGATCCTCCGGAATAAAAGTCCCGACGTTTGATGAACGAAGGAAAATTGTATCCTTTTTAATTACTTAACTTTAGAAGGAGGATAAACGTGTAGATATCCGCGGATATACGTATGTAACCAAGTACGTAGATAGTTTCGATAATAAATCCAAGATTAGGAAATATGGCGAGCTCGTTCGACCATTCGCTTCGGAAGGTGCGTCTAATATCGTCGTCACGGTTTGTTTTCCGGAAGGCGTAGTGGGAAAAGATCAATAGGCAGTAGGCGGTAAAGCCTCCATCGAGATACCGCGCACGTATGCGCTGCTATCTAGAAAATAACCGTGAATTTCCGACCGTATACGTTTCAATTTCGTGTTACCTTTATTTATTAACCATCCTAATCTTATTTTTCCATTTTCAAGATTTACGATCAATTTCAATCTTCCGACTTAACGCGACAAGTTCTATTTCTTGAGAAAGATGTTACCTCTTTGAGTCTTATAGACGAGATATGAAATAAATGTTATATATATATATATGTGCACATACGCACACATGTATATACATATACAGCATGTAATTTTAAGATATTAGTCTTCCTCGTGAAGCTTACTTACGCGTATTAGGAAAAAGTCGTAAAAATGAAGGGGAACGAAAAAGTAGAAAAAACAATTTGGGTTAGAGAGCGAAAAAGGTCAGGTAGTTTTAACATGAACGGGCAGGTCGGTTTTCTGTATTTGACAGGAATCGACAGTTTGTAACCATCGAACGTATTCGACTCGGTTGCGTCTTATGCGACGGTATCCGCATGCTGCTACCTACCACCGTTCGCGATCGGTAGGCTAAAGTGGAACGAGTGGGTCGCTATGCAAAGTGCAGGAGCACGTTTTACGACGTACCACGTGACGCGCACTGATCTTACGCTATAGACGGCCATAAAGCCGCGGGTCAGGATTCTGCAGGATATGCGCGCGCATCCTCCCTATTCTCGGCTTTGCCAACTTTCGACGATTAAATTTTCTTCTTGGGACGTCCGATCTATAGCGAGTCTCTACTACTAGTATTACTACTACTATTACTCACCCTCCCTCCCTCTCTCTCTCCCTCACCCTGTCTCTCTGTCTCTCTATCTATCAATCTATCAATCTATCAATCTCTCTCTCTCTCTCTCTCCCTCCCTCCTTCGACGTTTCCTTATCTTAGGCGTCCGTGCGAGCGCATCGTAGCCATTGTTAATGTAATATACGTCGGAAAAGGAAAGAGAAGTCTTCGTTCTATACGAACGTGTTCGTTCAACGTCGGTCCTTATTCGTTTATGCTTTTAACGTGCCAGCAAACGTTTAATCTTTTTTCTCGTCTTTTTTTCTTTCCTCGACAAAGAGAACAAACGTGTGAAAAGTTTCTCGTTTCTAACTAGGTAAATAGATTATGAATAATACGTTTCCAGCATAGCCAACGAATACGATCACGTATCATGGATTGTAGTCAGTCACGACTCGAGCTGTCGGAGCTTTGAAAGCGCGTTCTCTTTTTCCGTTCGAAAATATCTATCGAATGCTCTCAATGATTAAACACAGAATATATCTAGGTATTCGTTCGTATATAACGACGAATAAATATAATTTCGTTAAAGCTTATATTTCTCGATAAGGAGAGCGTTGGGAACTTGATGAAAACGAAATGATATTCTAGTGTATCAAACGGTGGTTCAATTTATTACTCTTGGAAATAGAATTTACTTACTTTGATATTTACTGTTTGAAAGTAAGATATATTTCAGACAGGGCAGTGGTAACGATGGCAGTAGGTAGATACAGAAAGAGAGAGTCGACGAGGGATAAGCCAGGTCGTCGGAGGGTGAGAGAGTACCGGGAGCTCGATATCCGTTATACATGCATATTAGATGGTCCGTGGAAGAGAGAGGAGGGTCTTTCGAGTGTAAGGAAGAGAGAGAGAGAGAGAGAGAGCTCGTGCACGATTATTTAAAGCTAAGCAACGTGTCGTCGCGGTGCCGCGCGCTTAGGGGTGTGCCATGCAAAGGCACAACCTCGCCGTTGGATCCCAGGAAACGTAGCTTTGAAGTCGTCCTCCTCTTCCTCTTCCTCCTCCTTCTCTTTCTCCTCCTCTTCCTCCTCCTCTTCCTCCTCCTCCTCCTCCTCCCCTTCCTCATCCTTCTTCTTCTTCCTTCTGCACGCCCTAGTTACACACCTTGTCGAGCAATCGACTCGATTCAAGGCCGAGCGCGCTCGCGCGCTCAGACACACGACACACACACACGCTTGCGTACGTACAAGGACGTACGATGTGCTCGTGCATCGGCACAAAGCCGTTGCCGTCGTACGCCATTCCCTAGCGACTTTCTACGTCGTTCAGGGGATGGTCTTCTTCGTCCCTCGAGTCCTCTCTATTCCGCGAACTACTATCCCCTTTTCTCGATTCTTTTTAATCCTCCATCTTCGTTTCCTATCTCCTCCCTTTTATTTCCTCCCCATCTACTTCTCTCCCTCTCTCTCTCTCTCCTTCTTACGCGAATACTAAAATAAACAAAACAAGGAAGAAAAGAAGAAGGAATCCTCGGTCCACTCGAGCTCGGTGGAAGGGAAACGAGAAAAAAAAAGTGAGAAAAAATAGGTTGAGTAGCTCCCCCGTCCTTTGCCTTCGGTGAACGCTAACCGCAAGTGGCCATTCGTGATAGACGCGAAGGTCGTCCAACGAGGAGAAAGAATATTCTTCGGGGTTGAACGCGCCAACAACTTCTATCTCTCTATCTTCCTTTTTTCTTCTATGTTTTTTTCTTTCTCCTTTTCTTTTTTCTTCTTTTCCAACATCTTTCACCCTCCTATTCCCGACCTTATTTTATATATACATTTTTCTTCCCAGCTGCCATTGCTGCCGTCGTCGATGCCGTTGCTGTTACCGCTGCTTACACAGCAAGATTCGGCGAGATACTTAGCCCCTCATTTAGTTTCTAGGTCGCGGGACAAATAATAAAAAATCGTTACTCATCTACTATAGCTTTACTTTTCGATCAGGAAAATGATCAACGAATTTGATAGCACGGTGACGTATCATTTTTATACACACTCCTTCTAATTCATATTTGGGTATGGACGTTTCAGGAAATGTTTTCCGATCGTTCGTTCGTTCGTTCGTTCGTTCTCAGGTTCAATGCGGAAAACGAACTTCGATACCAGTCTCATCCTCCAACCTGACGATCTTTCGGCTCGTTTAATTCGAGTAGACGAGCTGATCGGTTAAGGTAGTCAGTTTAATTAGTTCCCCCCCCCCTTTCTCTCTCATACACAGACACACACATACACATATACACGCGCGTTCACTCAGAGACAGACAGCTATGCTACTCAGTTCTCTCTATAGGAGTCGAGCAAATCGAAATGCCACCGCATCGACCGTGACGACGGATCTATTTCATCGGGTTCCATCCTGAAATCATTGCACGCACACAGACGTATATACGTGCTTGCATACGTGGACAGTATCGTTGTATTCCAAGAGTAGTGACTATAGGGAAAGAGAGAGAGAGAGAGAGA
>NC_057692.1:508078-555485 GCF_014466175.1 Vespula pensylvanica | reverse complement strand
GAGAGAGAGAGAAGTAGATAGATAGAGACTTTGACGGGTCTGCTCCTCTGTCGTGCAATGTAGCCGACTCGAGTCGAGGGCACTCGTCAAAGTTACTCTCTCGAATGCGTCTCTCATTGTCGAAGCTCTATCCACTCGGGATAGTACTACTTCTAAAGAGTGAGATGCTCTCTCTCTCTCTCCCTCCCTCTCTCTCTCTCTTTCTTTCTTTCTCTCTCTTGGAGAATACGTCTGGACATCGGATAGACGTCGATTGTCAGAAAATACTCCAGGATCTACTTCGAGTATCGTAGTTACTACTCGTCGAATTGGACCGAGCTACTCAACACCAGCTCGAGAGTATTTTCGCATACTGCTACGATAGAAAAGCACGATTTCGTCCGGAGCTTTCGTAGTTGTTTGAACTTGGCGATTCGTTGAATTACGAGCGATTCTAGAACGTACTTTCCAACTTTTGACGTGTCCTTCGCGATACGTAGAAATCAAAAAACATTGGTATCTCTTTTCTTAAGAAATTAAGATATTACGTTTCGTCGTAAATTCATTGCTCCATACCCATTCGAGTTCGATGTATTTCACTTGCAAAATACGATCGATTCCAATGGATTATAAAATCTTTTTTATAGATTTACTCACGTGCGTAGAACTAAGTGAAGTCGCGTTCGTGCGAACTCGTTTGTTAGAATTCAATGGGCATTCAAAACTGCCGTCTGATTCGCGATTTTCATTTAATAAAGGAAAACGCGTTCAGCGTGTCGCGTTACTCGTAGCAACGATTTATAAAAAAATAATCACTTAGTTTCTCATCTCGCGCACGTATATCTCTCCTTTATCTTCTTCTTTTGATACTTCGTCTATCAATGCCGATAATAGCGTTCGAATTATCGTCGCTTTAATTATACGTAAGCGAAGCGTTCCCAGGCAAAGAGAGTTTTGCGTCTACCAGCCGCTAATTGTAGTAAACTACCGGCGGCGCTGATGCGCACGGATTCAAGCTAAACTCGGCGCTTCCGTTGAGCGCAATCAAATACGTTTAAATTACGTTTCCTGGGTAAACTCGACCTTCCACATAATCCTCTGTTTTCTGCTTAACTGTTCCTTTGATATTACCTAAATTACTTTCTCTCTCTCTCTCTCTCTCTCTCTCTCTCTCTCTCTCTCTCTCTCTCTCTCTCTCTCTCTCTCTCTCTCTCTCTCTCTCTTTCGAACTCGAACTCGAACTAGAACTCGAACTCTCAGATTGTCGATCTGTTTTTATCGTAAATATAAACACTTCCAATATTTAATGAGCAAAGGAAAGAAAACTAAATAATAATCGTACGTAAGTACACATAGATGTACATACGTGTGCTTTTATATATATATATATATATATATATATATATATATGTATGTATGTACGAGTGTGTGTGTATAACAAAAAGTGAATCTAACCGTATGTACTTACTCGTCGACGTTCTAGTTTTACATAATTCATACGATCCACTCTAAGAGCGAACAGAAGCTTCGGGTTTTGCTGGCTTCGACATGCTCTAGCACAGATCTTGCGAACGTGTTTTTTAGCTCTATCTTTCTCTCTCTCTCTATCTATCTATCTTTCTCTCTCTCTCTATCTATCTATCTTTCTCTCTCTCTCTATCTATCTATCTTTCTCTCTCTCTCTCTCTCTCTTCCCTTCATTCTTTCATACATCGAGTCGATTTGTTACTTTGCATTCGGTCCGGAACCAATTATTTGTTTCCGCGAATCCCTGCAAATTTACGCGAGCGACGCGTATTGTCGAGAGAAATTATTCGTACGAGTTTACCTCCTACTCCCTACGGACAAATTCTGGATATTAAAAAAAAGAAAAAAAAATAATAAAGGAGAGAGAGAGAGAGAGAGAGAGAGAGAGAGAGAGAGAGAGAGAGAAAGAGAGATTTGAAAAATGCGAGGGTGAGTTCGTTCGTTCGCGCGCGCGTGTTAAAGGAAGAAAAGATGGAGCGATAAATCGTCGAGGATCGCTTGAATTATGCTCCAAGCAAAGAGAACTCTCTCTTTCTTTTTCTCGCGTGTTCTCGAATCGCTTACGTATATAGAATATATATATATATATATATATATATATATATATATATATACTATATATCTTACATCTATGCAGTAAATTCTTTTTTTTCTTTCTTTTTTTCCTTTTTTTTTTTCGATCTATGGAATATATAAGCACGCATACCTACGTAGAGAAATTTACATTCTTTTTTGTTTCTTTTTTTTTAAACAAACAAGGAGTAATCCAACGAGAATAATCGAATAGAGAACAATCAGATATCGACAAACAAAACGGACGATGAAAAACATGGATATTAATCTTTCGTTAGCAGTCAGCGAATGACGTTATGAATTATGAAAAGAATGTAAAATTATGTATTTCGCTTTGTTATAATAGGAAATATCTACGTACCTATATGTAACGCGCATACATGTATATATATACACACACATACACATATATATGTAATACTATGATGATTCATAGCAAGATAACGAAATATCGTGTAGAGATTTTTGCATTCTCGAGTACATAGATACGTAAGTTACGTATCCATTCTCTCTGGAAACTCCCTGGAGACGTACGATTTGCATTAATCAATTTGTATTCATCAATTTGCGTACGGACAAAAATAATACCGTTTATTATTACGCATAGGCAAAAATGGCAGAACGATCGACAAAGTTATTCTCGTCGATGTTGTTCGAGTATATCATTTGAATAATTTTCTCTTATTTAATTTGCCAATATATTTCATTTTAGCAATCCCTCTAAAAAAAAAAAAAAAAAAAAAAAAAAGAAAAAGAGAGAAAAAAGAAAACAGAGGAGAAACATATTTTGAATATCTCATTAACAAGAGAGAGAATAATCAAATTGCATAATTATAAAAGAACGCGATTAGATTCGTTTTCGCAGATATGGTAAAAGGAAAATAAGAAGACTAGAGAACACGTGAAAGCAACTTCGTAATCAGAAGGGTGGTAGTCGGTCGGTTGGAGGGTGGTGGGGTGAAGGGTGGAGGAGGTGGAGGGGTAGTTTCGGTGGTTTGCGGCAAGAGAGGGTACGATAGGTGGCGACACGATCTTCGGTAATGATTGGTCGTCATGGAAACGAAGCGGAGCGCGCCTCGCCCTTTTTCCTCTTTGCTCCTTCCGTAGCGCTTCGTATGGCGCTTCGTATGGCGCTTCGAATGGCGCTTCGAATGACGCTCCCAATGGCGCCTCGTCGTGGCGCCTCGTCCTGCAGGATGAAACATTAAAATACCGTTTGCCTCGGTTCGCTTCTACCTTTGACTACTACTATTTTAACAACGAACTACACTCGCGATCGAGTTTCCATTAAAATTCTCTTTTTTGATCCTTCGCGAAGGATCCTTTCTGTTTCCATTAAATTGAAAAAAGCTAAAAAAAAAAGAAGAAGAAAAAGAACGAGCTATGGTTAATTGCTATTTGAACAGTTTCCGGAGATACAATGTCAATCCTTTATAACGTGATTTAAAAAAAAAAAAGAAAAAAGAGATAAAAAAGAAAGAAAAGGGAACGTATCGTATGTCTATAAAATTCTTTTATTTTTGACTTGGAGCAATAGGAATAGTAACAACGATAAATCATGCTCTCTCTCGCTCTCTCTTCTTTTTTCTCTCTTTCTCTCTTGATCTTTTTTTCCCTTTTTTGCCCCCAGGACACCTGACCTTTCTAGCTCCCAACGACAGAACAAAGTCATCCCTCTTTTTATTCCACTCACCTCGCCGTGCGGACGGCTTTCTACGTTCCAGAGGCTTTCTCTATCTCTCTGTCACTTTAGAGAGGAAAGATTGTTAATCCTTCGTACACACAGAGGTTTTCCTTGCAACGAAGGCAAAACGAAACGACGTATTCCACGAACTCTCTTTCTCTCGCGATTATCTCCTATCTTTGGAGATCCCATCTTCCGAGAAAAACGGAATAAAACGAAACGAAAAGAAACAACCTCTTTATCGAATGCGCAGTTGATGAAAATGAAAAAGGATAGGACTGATACTCGATCCTGATACTCTACGAATTTGTATTAATAGCTACGGTCGTGACTGGATCGAAATAATCCAGTCAATGATTTCTATCGGTTCGTATATAAAAGACGAATGAAATGAAACGAAAGATAGATCAGATTGGTTGTAGACGTCACGAAAGAATACGAAGGAGTAACGAGCGCTAGACGCTCGATCCTCTTTCTATTATTCGAGCGATGGACCGAGCGGTGGAAAAGCACTCCGTTCTTTTTTCTTTTGTTATCTTCCGCGCGTCTCGTTTAAAATTCCAACTAGTTATATCGTAGGTATCTCCTTGCATTTAGGTACCTATGCGTCTCGAAATACTGTTACGTTCTTTCGTGACTAGAGAGAAGACGCAGGGGGGAAGCGAGGGTGATATAAAACGCTTGCAGTGCACGTTATAGAAATCTAGGTGGAGGTAAAGCGTCTTAAAAGCTCGAGCGTTGCCGCGGAAGACCACAAAGGGAATTTCTTCGGTAACGCTTGGAAAGGTATACGAGAGTAAATGTCTGAGGAACGAGAAGGACTTTAAATGCAGCCAGGAAATACTCCTTAAGGGATACGATGCAGTCTCCGTAAATAGGCCGTCGGTTAATAAATAATAGAGAACGGCAAAGAGAGGAGGATGCGAATTATGGAAAGTATATTTTACTACCGAACGAGTATAATCGAGTTTGTATCTTTTAAAGGAGCGATTGTTGCGCCAACGATAAAAAGGCTTTTTCATACGCGAGATCGCGCTTATAAAATTCTAATATATGTATATACGTACGTACTTCGTCGCGTATCCTTTCTTGCTCGAGGAACCCGATCAAAAAGTTACGACCGGACCCGGAATACTTTTCGACGAATACGAGAAAACCAGCGCAATCCTTCGAAATTTTTCTTTCGACGAAAGAATACGACACGTTGTTTTCCGATCTCTCTAGACCCTTTTTTTGAAGGATCGTAGAAACTTTGTCAATCGAGCCCGCGATTTTCTATACAGGTGGCTGCATCGTACGCTCCTTCCAACAACCTCTTACACGCTCCGTCGAACTTCGACTCCAGCTAATCGAGAAAGTTTAGTTTTCGGTTAACTAGAGGCGTTCCGCTCTTCGACGTTCGCGTTACGCGCCTTACATATCTAGCCAGAGCCGCGATAGCTGCACGCACGTACTCTATACTTAGGCAGGTATATACGAATATGAAATATTGCGAGCGAGCGTAGCGTAAGCTCCGAAGTTTAGTTTCTTTCACGACTCTAAAAGCGGGGAATTAAAAGTCGAGCGAGTAAACCGAAATGAAGATAAATCGTCTTTTCCCCTTCGACTGGGAAATTGAATTAACGAAGAAAAAAGAAAAAAAAAAGAAGGAAGAATCTTTACGATCTCTCTCTTGCCTGACGGTAATTTAATAATAAAAACATAATGCGATATCCCATAGTAACTCTGTCGAATTAACGGAAGTTGACTCGATTGTTTCAGAGGCGCCTTCTCCGTGGTACGCCGATGCGTTCAAAAGAGTTCCGGTCTCGAGTTTGCAGCAAAAATTATCAATACCAAGAAACTCTCGGCGAGAGGTAAGTGAAAGAATAATTCTCTTAGATTTTTCTCTTTCTTAAACTTAAACGTAACGAAACCGACGCCGCGTCAGCGTTATTTAAACGCACGTAGGTACGTACGATCGTACGGCCGATCGTCGAACCGACACGTCGATCCCCTTTAGTCGCATCGCTTCCAGCGATACTTTCGAGCCGGCACGAGTAAAATCCAATTTGCCTTTTATCCCTGGATAGAATCGAATGCGAAAATTTTCCAAACCTTTTTCCCCGATTCCTTTGGTCGATCTTTTCGATATTCTCCAGAAATATTTTTCGTGGTCGACGAGGCCGCAAGGAAGATGACTCCTCGAAAACAGGATTTGAATCATCCTATCGAGTCTCGTACTCCTTCTTTCTTATATATTATTAAACGATAAAAATTCGTTCCTTCTCGGAGAGAGGCAAGTTGATCCTTTTATCAGGAGACTCTCCGTTCGATTGGGATGTCTATCGCGTGACGACGATCTACGGAAAAGCTTTTCTTCGTTGAAAATGCAATATGGCGTTTCGGTCGGGTTTCTAATCTCGCTTTTTTCGTCTTAGACAATCACGGAAGAGAAAGAGAGAGAGAGAAAGGATAGAGAGCGAGCGAGTCGGCTCTCGCTCGTTCTATAGCGACGCACATATATCGACGCGCGTGCGACGCGTGTCTAAAAACAACGAGCGACGCCGTTGTCAAGCTGCCAACATTCCATCGCGAGCAGCCACGGTGCCAATGGCGTAGGATAGCCGGCCCGGAAAATATAGTTGGTCCCCTTTTGAAATTCGATCGCCCCTGAGCGCGCCCAAAAAAGCTCTTTCTCTCTCTCTTATTCCGCTCGTACACACGACGTTCTCTAATCTCTCTATCTACCTCCCACTCAAGTGTATATAGGAGGAGCGGTTGTAACGGAGGGTAAAGGGTGACGAGGGGTCGAAGCCAAACGAGCGTCCTAATCGAATCAATTAAAATACTGTCCGTGTAAAACTTATCCGATATAAGCTGGATCGTGTTACGATCGATCGAATCGGTTGGCCTGCACCCCTGTCCCTTGTCTCTCTCTCTCTCTCTCTCTCTCTCTCTCTCTCTCTCTCTCTCTCTCTTTCTCTCCGTCTCTCTCTCCTGCGGAAAAAGAAGCTCGCTTTGAAAGAAGAAGTGCTTCGAGAAAATGACGAGTAATAGCCTCGTCCACGTACGTGCGTTACACCGCGTGACATTCAGTCGCATATTCAGTTTCTATTATTTTTCTTCTCTTCTTTGTTCTTTTTTATCTGCACGTAGCATAGAAGAAAAAATGACAAAGGTATCTTTCGGTCGTCCTTGTTCGATATTCCATTTCCAGTCGTCGTGCGTGTCGACCCAGATTTCAAGGAGATCCTCGCGAAAGGATCGTCGTCGTCGTCGAAGGGTCGTACAATCTCGAGCGATTATGCGCTCCTTCGACGTAAAGGGTGACCGTGGCACGTTGTTTGCACGCTTCGAATGAGGGTTAATCTATATCCGTGTGTATATATGGAAAATTACGAAACGACGAGGTTGGCCTCTGTGCGGTGCAATGTAGCGTGCAAATAGGAGGAAGAGGACGAGGAGGAAGGAACCTGCCTTTAGAACTCCAAGACCGAAAGGAATTTTCGTGTCGAGGGTCGCGGCCCGAGTGCAGAAGGCAAGAGGGCAAGAATCTCCTCCTTGGAGACAAAAGGAGGACAAAATGAAAGTGAAGATTCTGCTTTAATCCTCCGCGCTCCTCCTTCCTCCTTCCTCCTTCGTGCGCCCGACTTTTCGAGCCTCCCTGCGTTTTACGTCAGAGTAATCCTCTTTGGATCTAAATGGAACCCTCGAATAAGTAGTCGCGTTAATATGCAAGGTAAGGTGTCGCGAGCACAAGTTACGTTTGCTTTCGAGCGCGCTTAGAAGAACGTATAGCGCGTATTTCATGTTGACCGTACGTACACGAATTCTACGTTCATCCCTTATTTTCATAGAATATCGTTAGCGTAGCATCGGTGGTTCAGTGGTAGAATGCTCGCCTGCCACGCGGGCGGCCCGGGTTCGATTCCCGGCCGATGCAGACTTTTTTTTTCCCTTCTCTTTTTCAAGTTTAACTCAACTTGTAAAATCCTTCGAGAGATCCTTCCCGAGAGTTGTTTTATATTTTTATGATATTAAAAAATTCTCTTTGCCAGAGAGTGAGAGAGAGGGAGAGAAGATAGAGAGAAGATAGAAAGATAAAAGAGTCAAGGAAAAAGCAGATAGCTAGAGAAGAGGCAGAAGGAGAAACGGAAGAGTAGGTTGGTGGGGTGTTTAGAGATAGCACAGAGAGCCTCTTTTCTCTTTCTCTTCGTTACCTCTCAGCGGGCGTCGAGAATGACTCTTTACACGTTTGCACCGGGAAAGTTCGGGCCACGGCCTTGCTCCAGTGACCTCTTGACCTAGTCGCTGGAGCCGCCATTCAACCGCAATATGGAGAGTATGCATTTCAGGAACGAATGAAAGCTAAAAATGAAGAACAACGCTAGATATATACTTGTATGCGAGTGTACAGACTCGATTCGAGTCTAGCGGATATTTGTCGACTTAAGCGTAAGAGAGAGAGAGAGAGAGAGAGAGAGAGAGAGACTCTTCCTATTCAAACATTTTTCTTCGATTTATCTGTGACGTCATCGCCGACATTATTAAATTGGCCGATTAAGGAAAGGAATCTTCCTGGTCGTCTTCTTCCTGAATTCCTCGATATCCTTGACGATAAAAGGAGAAAAGCTTCTCAAGAGCTAGCTTCCTTCAGAAAGCCGGTAAACCGCAATAATCGTTACCATGCCGACTCCGTGCACCACGAGGAGTCCCTGCGAACGCTGTTGCAACTAAAAAGGAAAAAAAAAGTAAATAAAAAAGAAAAAGAAAAAAAAAAATAAGAAAAAAATCCTTTGATATGCGCGCTTTCCACCCCTTTGCTCTTCTATTTTTTCAACCATTACGTTCCACTCGACCCCATCGAGTGTCGATGTTTTAGTATTATCGTTATTATTATTATTTTTATTATTATTATCATTATCATTATTATTATTATTGTTGCTGCTGCTGCTGTTGTTGTTGTTGTTGTTGTTGTTGTTATTATTATTATTATTATTATTATTATTATTATTATTATTATTATCATCAACATCGTCAATATCGATCGTTATTGACATTATTATTGTCCTTGCTCTCTCAACGCGGGAAGCTTTCCAACGAATTTATTATATAAAAGCGGGTAGACAGAGACAAGATGGAAATGAAGAAAATTTCCATTTGAACTTTTGAAAGCGCAAAACTAATTAGCTTTCGTGCGTACGAACGACAGGTGTTTGAAATTAGAAACGCTTCGTATTTTCGCGTCGCCTTTTTCTTCTTTGCTTTTTAACTTCCGTACTTCGTTTTTCTTCTTTCCCTTTTTTTCCTTTCAACCCCCTGTCCTTCTCCCCACTTCAGTTTCAGAGTCGTTCAGTTTTAAAGAAGTCGTTCCGGTGCTTTTCGAGGCACGCCGCTCTTTTCGAGCGAATTTAAAGAAAAGGAAAAAGAAAAACATCGAAACGCACTCTTTCCGCATTGTGTTCCTTTTTCTCTCTTATCGCGAGGCTCGTTATTTCGCCTTTTCGAAAACGATGGCAAACTCGTAGGCAAAGGGAATCGGATTCGTCGAGGAGGACTCGACGAATAAACGTAAGATCGTTTGGGAAAAACGATATAATTTGCGTGTTCCTATCGTGCATTGATTTTTCCGATCATCAACAACGAAAGGAAACTACGAGGATTCGCGGCGTTTAGCTGTTGTAAAAAAAAAAAGGAACGCGAAAAAAAAGAAAGAAAGAAAGAAATAAAAAGAAGCAAATCGTCGCGGTACTTAACGGGTCTGCGAATGCAATTTTAGCCGACGTCCTGAGTGAATTAAGCCGGAGAAAATTCGTCTGGGGAAATCTCGATGGGGGGAAAATTCGATTTCAACTTTAATGACGTATCCAGGATCAGCTGTCGTAACAAGGAAACTTTCGTGCTCGAACATATTGGAAATCCAAGCCCCTGGATACCCGTAGTCCTAACTAACTTACAAACGATCGGCTACACGGATTTTCTATCGTCGCTATTAACGCCTACTTCCTCCCTCCTACCTTTTTGCCTTTTCTTTACTCCGATAAACTCGTTAAAAGCTTTTTAAATACGAAGCCGACTTCTCTTCGAGGAAGATGACGAATCATTAAGAATCGAGGATTAAAGTCTAAGATGTTTCTCGAGTCGGAAGGACCTAATCGAAAATTTTCAAGACGAATGGAACTTCCGGATTTGCCTCGAGATGAGATGACGAGATACCGGAGTAGTTTATCCGACGTGGCATAATAAGATTCCCCATTCCCTCCCTCCCACCTTGCTTTCCCGGTTGTCGCCTACGTTTCTCGAATAATTGCTTCGTGCTACGAATTCGTCCCTGCCGTCTCTTCTTTACCTTCTTTAGATTCGTACTCTCCAACTATATCTTTTTCCCTCTTGTTACAGATTTCCAGAAGCTCGAGCGCGAGGCACGGATATGTAGGAAATTGCAGCATCCAAATATCGGTGAGTCTTCAAAAAAAAAATATATATATATATATATATATTTTTTTTTTCGTTCGGAAAAAAAGAAAAGAAGGAAGAAGAAAGGAGAGAGATGTGTAATCTCGATTAGCTCTAGGAATAGACTAGTACTTACTTACTAGATTATCCTTACCAAAAAAAACTTTTTAGTTTAGATCCATATAGTCGAGATGCAAAGTATATATAGTTTTCGAACTAAGTAGCCACGTTTCGTCTATAGGTTTGCGAGTTATTCGAGCGTTAGTTAGACCGTTCGTTCTTCCACCCAATCTAATACTAAACTAACTCTTTCGATTATCTATAGATCGCATACTTTGCAGTCTATCGCCTCGGGGGTACTAGTGATAGGTAAGACGATGTATGAAAAAAAAAAAAAAAAAAAATAATTCATTCGTGCCAGTCGTTTGAACCGTTCGAAGCTTCGTTATAAAACTCTTCCTTTATTCATAGAACGATTTTTCAAAGATTTTTATTTCGGAAGAAAGATATACGCGATTAATTAAAATTTTACACGACGGCAAACGAACGAACCTCTTTACGTTCCCGATTAAATAACGTTCGAGCATCGAGCAATTATCAGAAGTTACGTTAACGTCGGGACTAATTAGCGGAGTACTAAGTCAGGGTTGATTATACCTATACCTATACCTATACCTATACCTGTACCTATACCTATACCTATCTATCTAGCAATCAGTCCAGCCATCGAATACCCGCTGATACATCGATGTAAAGGCGATACTAACTAATCGTGTATCTCGAACGGCGTGTAAACGGTCTTACCGTGTTACTTTAGTCTCTTTGTAGAAACCTTCTCGTTAAATTGGATGCCCAGCTCGATCATCGCGAACTCCCCCAGCGAGTCGTTCTCGCTCGATTTACCTCACGCGCTTCGCGAAAGCATCGCGTTGCCCTAGAAGGCAATCGATTCCATTGTTCTCGCTTTCTAAAGGTATCGGACCCTTTCGTTCTTCTCGATGAAACAGTTACAGTTGTCGTGTTTCATGAAAAGCACCTAGAAAATTTTCATTGAAAATTGTTACTCTATCGACGAGGTATTCTCTTTCTTTTCCGTTTCCTTTTTTTTTTTTTTCTTCCTATAGAAACGTTTCGCGACGTTCATCGAATAATTTACAAAGACCAGAACTTCTCTTAATTCATTTTTCGCCATTCGTTTGGTCGCTCCAAAGAAAAAAAGAAAAAAGAGAAAAAGAAACAGGGAGAGAAAGAGAAAAGAAAAAGCGAACAGTTTAACGACATCAAAGCGGAAGCGGACGAGACTCCTTCGTGTTCGATAGCCGGCAAAAGGCTGACCTTGAACCAGCGTAGCTTTTCCACCGGCTGTATTGGCGGTCGTACGGGGTGATCTGGATACGGGCCAATCGATTTCGTCCCGAGCTAGATTTTTGGCTCGGCTCGTCGAATGGCGCAGGGAAGACAAGAGCAATTTTTTTAGAAAGATCCTGGCAGTTCGTAACAATTCCGCTTGGCACGTTTATTATAACAGAAAGAAAGAGAGAGAGAGAGAGAGAGAGAGAGAGAGAGAGAGAGATTCGAGTTTCGGGAAGATATAACCAACAGGTGTCCGGCCGTCTTTAGACGCTGACTTAAGAATCGTTCTTTCTTGTTTTTTGGCAAGAATTCATCAACGGTCGAATACAAAGACCTACAGGATGACTTTATTACTCCATTCTCGCGAAAAGAATCTTTGTCATTTCTTTCATTTTGTTATTGAATCTCGAACGGTTTAAGTCGACTTATTCTAACTGTCGCTTAACGTTCCTACGACTAATGCAGGATCATTTCGATCCAACGAGGACTATAATGTCAGATGGCTCAGATCACATTCTGTAACAATGACCTACTTATACATACACCTACTTTATGCGTGTAAATAAATAAAAAAGAAAAAATATATATATATATAAAATTATGCACTTTAATAAACACGATTAATTCCTTTACGAAAAAGCCGTGTAAAATAGGAATTTTATTACGGGATCAAAAGAAGACCCTGGTAAAACCATTCGCCTTTCGATGGATTTAATCGAGCATCGCGAAAGTTTGCGAGAAGACAAGGATCACGAAGGAATAAAGCGGTAGCGAGAAGACGTGTTAAAAAGTGAAGGTAGATCAATACCTGGTATCTATCCGTTCGATTAAATCCCTTACTTTGGTGCGATCTAACTCGTTCTATCGTTACCACGTTCTCGAACCAACCCTCTTATTCGACCCTTCGCTTCCTTATCTTCGTTATTATTTTCGTCCACTCGAAAAGATAGAAACCCAATCGATATCACGTTCCTTATCGGTATTTCCTAAGAATCCCCGTAGGGATTCGAAAGATCAAGGTGGACGATTAGCCTGATCAGGAAGAAAGAACGATTCCTTCGGGCTTCATCATTTTGCCTCGAGTTACTCTTCCCCTCTCTCTTCCTCCCTTCTTCTATCTCTACCCAACCTTTTCTCTTCGATTACGTTACATCCAAAAATTCGATCGATCCAAGACTTCCGACCTTTACATTATTTATAAACTACTATCGATTTCCCTCGCTATCGAAAGAATTTATTCATGATACGACTATACCTCCAACGATCTATGTATGCGAGAAAACGAACGATCCTTCTCCATCGCTTCCATTTTCCATTGTTGTTAATTTGAAATCTTCGAATTACTTCCTCTATCATAATTCAATACACCGTGTATTTGTGCGTGTGTGCAGGATACATATAATATGTATATGATACGCGTGTGTGTAGATCAGAAATTTGTTTTCTTTTCGAGACAACACGTTCGACTCGAACTTTCGTTGATCGAGGCCAGTAGGCACGTCGCTCGTTTCCGAGTCAACAAGTGATAGCCATCGATCGTCTCTCTCTCTCTCTCTCTCTTTCTCTCTCTCTCTCTCCCACTTCCTCGTTTCTCCTGTTTTTCTTCCTGCCGTAAAGTTTCCATCGCACTCCATCACCATTCTCAACCTGTCACAGACGTTCGGAATAAACAGGAGAGCGATCTCGATAAAAACAAAGTTCTGTGTCTTGTCGTATAAAAATTTTAAATTGGTCATTGAAAAGCAGAGAATTGTTCTTCGAGAATTTTAGTTAATGTCGATTTTCATTCGACAAATCTGGAAAAGGAAATAAAATATTTTCGTGGATATCGTCGAGGGATCGATATATATATATATACTAGTTGTAACACAAAGCTAATTCTCTCTCTCGTCTAACAATAAGTTCACCTAGCGTGCGGAATAAGAGCGGCTCTTTAATTTACGATGCCTTTAGCTAACGATTTTCTTGTCAAGGGGAGCTAAGGTCTCGGGAGATTATACCGAGACATTGTTACGGGGATACGAGCGAGCTGGTGCATCTAATTTGATTAAATTTATGAAAGATAAATCTCATAGAGAATGTATGGAGTTCATGAGCGGTGGAATCAACCCTTTGAAACGTCATTAAAACGAGTCGAAATATCGCTGCTAAACTTGATAATAATGTATCTTCTTTGACCGTTCGTTTTGTTTTTCCTTGAGATCTCGAACGATAATAGAAAGATCTAAGTATAGTTAGCGTTTTCCATTTCGAGAATCGAAGGACAAAGTTCGACTAGCAGCATTCTATTTCTCCATTTTTCTCTCTTCCTCTCTCTCTCTCTCTCTCTCTTTTGAATATATTCCATTTCGTTCACGTTATGTCGAGGCTCGCATCTCGATACGAAGGATATTAGAGAAACGAGGAATTGGAATTCTTTCTAACGTCGCTTCCAGAATCGACTCTTCGATTTCGGAATCGAAGATGAACCAACGCGTCGCGTATCAAAGATCATCCAGTTCGTAGATGCTCTTTTCATTTTTATGAAATGCTTCTTCGCCCCTTTTCTTTTTTCATTTTCATAGAACCCGTTCGATTTACTAACGTTCGTCGACGATGACGATGATTTTTTTTCATTGAAATGCAAGATGTCCTTCGTTCGTTCGTTCGTTCGTTCGTTCGTTCGTTCGTTCTATCTTTCGTCCATTCGTCCGCAGAAGAAATGTCCACTTGACATCGATTAAATCGACTAACCAGAATGCAAGATGATCTTGAGGAAGTCTCGTCGCTTCTTCGGTTACCTTCGTTGACCCTAATGAAGATCTCACCCGAAGGAATATTCATAGTTAATAAATGATTCTCGCGCGTCCAAGCAAAATTTCAATGCTTTAGCTAACCGCGTAGATCATACTGATATACATACATACATACATACATAAATACATAGGTAGGTACATACATACGTATGAGTCTCGAAGATCTCGCTCGCTCTCTCTTTCGGAGCTTCGCCATTTTGAATTTTCTTCTCGATGTATTTTCTTCTCTTGCATAAATTCCTCTCGAAAGCCACGCTACTTAATATTTCACCTTCTTGCCGATAAAAATAAACGTATCATTTGTACGAGCCCTTTCCATCCATTATTATTAATTCGATTACTATTTCTCTGTTTCAGTGAGACTACACGATAGCATACAAGAGGAAAACTATCACTATCTTGTCTTTGACTTGTAAGTGGAATCTCTTATCTTTTATTTCTGTTTTCTTTTTTATTTCTTTTTTATCTGTTTTTTTTTTCTCCATTGAATATCGAATACTCAATGATCCCAACAAGCCAAACGCTTGGGAAATTTTCTTATGGACCGACGTTTCTTTTTTTTTGTTTTTCTTTTTTCCTTTTCTTTTCTCTTCTTTACCATATACCGTCGACGTTCGACGTCCTTGATGTGGACGATCGTAAGGAATATTTAAAAAAGGAAACAGCAAGAGCATCACCTTGTACGCGTCGTTGGTTCCCCTTTGAATCGGTCTTTCTAGAAACGTCTCGTAATTTCTTTTCAGAGTCACCGGCGGAGAGCTTTTCGAGGACATCGTTGCAAGAGAATTTTACAGCGAGGCGGATGCCTCCCATTGTATTCAACAAATCTTGGAAAGCGTCCACCACTGCCACCATAACGGAGTTGTGCACAGGGACTTGAAAGTACGTTATACGCTTGTGCATTCTATATAGAATGTACATTCTATATCTGTCTATGAAAATAGGAAACTACTAGTAGCAAAGGCAACTCCGATAACGTAGTCAAGATTTCGACGTAACAATATCGTAGTCAAACTTGGGACGTACGTACGTATTTAGGATTGTAACAAAGTCCGAGATCAAACGCGCGTATGGACGTTGCGTTCTAATCCATTGGAATGCGTCTACTCGAAACTGCGTTAAAATATTCCATCCAGAAATAATTTTTCAAAACTTTTTACGACGACTATCGCGTATTCATGAGAGATCTTCGACGACATTCTCCTTTTTTTTTTGCAGCCAGAAAATTTACTTCTTGCAAGTAAAGCAAAAGGTGCGGCTGTGAAATTAGCAGATTTCGGATTGGCGATCGAGGTGTCCGGTGAATCGCAAGCATGGTATGGTAAGTCGTCGGCTTGTCTCTTTTCAAAAAAGCTTTCTATCCGTTCTTTCGCGGGGGTCAAGGGTTGGAGGGTTCATAGGTTGGTCTATAGAAATAAAAAAAAAAAAGAATAAAAAATAAGTATCGATCCTGAGTATGAATCTATACGTCGGTCTTAAAAAGGTTTCGCTGGAACGCCCGGCTACCTCAGTCCGGAAGTCTTGAAGAAAGAGCCTTACGGGAAACCCGTCGACATTTGGGCATGCGGCGTCATTCTTTACATTCTTCTTGTTGGTTACCCGCCATTTTGGGACGACGATCAACACCGACTGTACGCTCAAATAAAGGCAGGCTCCTACGATGTAAGAATCCTTTGGAAATATTTGAATCTATGGTATTCCGTAAAAATTTGGTCCAAAATCTAAGGATTGATCTCTTAATGTCACTTGTTCAGTATCCAAGCCCAGAATGGGACACCGTCACGCCAGAAGCAAAGAATCTTATCAATCAAATGTTAACGGTGAATCCAAGCAAAAGGATCACCGCGAACGAGGCATTGAAGCATCCATGGATCTGCGTGAGTTTTCCTAATCCCTAATTAGACGAATGACAAAATTTTTTATCACTTATCCTACGAATAACCTCAACATTTTCTTTATCGTTTTACAGCAACGTGAGCGTGTTGCATCGGTGGTGCATAGGCAAGAGACTGTGGATTGCTTGAAGAAATTCAATGCAAGACGCAAATTAAAGGTAAGCTTTTCCTCATTCATCGAAGAAACGCGTTAACGACATAGTTTCCTACGTCGGATAAAGGATATTATCGATAATTCGATAACGTTTCCTCCGAGTATGATCGAATAATTCCTAGAATCGTTATCGCGCTCGGTATCCTCGTTGTAAAAGAAAGTGATAACATCTGTCGTAAAAATTCATTGGATGAATCCTTCCGATTCGAGTCCTTAGAATTTAGAGCCAGTTAACAATTCGAACGTCGTTACTACGATTAATCGCTTGCCTTGATCTCTTTCTTATTAGGGCGCTATTTTGACGACGATGTTGGCGACGCGGAACTTTTCCAGTAAGTATGATGCACAGGGTAAGTACCTCCGGCCCTCTTCAGCGCTTCATGGACCACGACGGACAGTACTTTTATAACCTCCTATTAAACTTTACATACCCTCTCCCACTTCTCTCTCTCTCTCTCTCTCTCTCTCTCTCTCTCTCTCTCTCTCTCTCTCTCTCTCTCTCTCTCTCTCTCTCTCTCTCTCTCTCTCTCTCTCTCTCTCTCTCTCTCTCTCTCTCTCTCTCTCTCTCTCTCTCTCTCTCTTTCACTCACTCACTATATCTTTCTTCCAAATTCATACCCGTCTTGCATCCTTATCACTAGAAAATAATCTGCTCATCTGTCTCTTCGCTCACTTAGATCGGTGCTCCATAATGTGGCGTGTACGCGCCATTTTCTATTTTACCGATCGAACGATCTCTCTTCGATTAGAAATTAGATTCCTACCTTATCTACCACGACGAACGACGAATGCACGATCACAAGTATATGGAGCACCCACTACTCTTACATCATTTCACCCCCGAACAAAATTCTTGCTCGTGCACACGAAAATCTGAGAAAGCCTATCTCCGTCGGAACGGTCGACCCATTCGAATTTTTTTTCAAGAATGAAAGAGGAGCGAGGTTGAAACATTCGTTCTCGACGAAGATACTGGCTGGTCTGGTCGAATCGGAAAACAACCCCTTCATCATTTTCGTTATAGAATAAAACTCATTTCTCTATCTCTCTCTCTTTCTTTTTCTCTATCTCTCTCTCTCTCTCTCTCTCTCTCTCTCTTTCTGTCTGTCTCTCTTTCTGTCTGTCTCTCTTTCTGTCTCTCTCTCTCTCTCTCTTTTTCTCTCTCTTCCTCCCTCCTTCTCTCTCTCTCTCTTTTTCTATCTCTCTCCTTTTATTCGCTAACGAATCATCGTAATTTCATCCTCGCTCGCTCAGTGTAACACGTTTGAAACATCTTTCAGATGTTTCATCCACAAAGTGCTCGTATATCCTCATAGTCGATGCACTCCGCTCGCACACCTCATATATCCTGCAAGGAACATTAAACGTTACCCAGAAATAAAACAAACGAATTCCTTGCTTCTTAGTCGATTTGAAAACTTAATTATTGTCGTTATTATTACTCATATTTTTTTTTCTGTCTGTCTGTCTCTCTCTCTCTCTCTCTCTCTCTCTCTCTCTCTCTCTCTCTCTCTCTCTCTCTGTCTAAACTCCTTTCAACGAAACGTAATTCTGGGTAACGAAACTCATCGTCGCAGTGGACTCAAGCAGTTTTCTTCTCATCGACGTCACGTCATCGTTAACTCGACCCTAATCACCGAGTCATGCTTCGCCATTTTGAAAACGAAATTCCTTAAGGAAAATCATTTGTACAACGAAGAAAACTTTTTCACCCGTTCGTTTTACAATCGGATATATCTCGAGTAATTAACGATGAGGCGAATAATAGTTAGTGACTTTTCGATGATTCCTTTATTAATAACAATTATATCCGCATCGCTTTCGTCAAACATGACGTATTGACGTTCAACGTCAATGTCCATTTGCGTACACGCAGAGTATACAAATGCGAGGGTGCATCAAATTAAAATCCTCTTAAGCGATTGTCAAACAATCGTTACGGCCTAATTACAGGCGATTGGATAATAGACGACGCTGTTACCTATCGATTCGATTGGTTGTAAATTAACGAGCTCGATGTAATCGCCCTAAAAATATTTTTCTCAGTCAAGGTCTCTCAGGTATATTGTCTCTTTTTCTTTCTTTCTTTCTTTCTTTCTTTTTTTTTTCCTTTTTTCCCCAGCGTTTCTTCCAATCATCGAGCGAACGGAAAATACGGCGTCATCGATCGCGGTCATTCAAATTTTTTAACAATAATTCTCTTAACGAACCATAACGATGGTCTACGTTATACGAACGTATTCCGTTTTATCGATAGACGAACTAGACGAATGGAGAATGTCATAGAGAAAAAAAAAAAAAAAGAAAAAAGAGAAAAGAAATAGTTTCATAGGATCGAAACGTGAAATCTCTCAACTGTTTCGGTCCACTTGCGAGAATGCCTCCGAATGATTGTATTGCTATGTTGTATTGCAATTATTCGCGTTGCATATAAGTGTTTTATCCCTAATATTAAACAAGATTTCAAGATTTCAAACCTCTGATATGTACTTATATCTTTTTTTTCTTTCATCGTCATTCTTCTCCACATTTAGAATGTTGTTTTATAACATTCTTATTAGATCTTAAATATCGATCAATACATACATTGTTTCGTTTCATTCAAGAAAATTAGATTAATAATCTAACGCGTATCAGTTCGATATTCTTTTTTTAATCCTTTTAGTTATCACAAAATATCTTGTATTGTAATCGAACATTTCTCTTTCTCTATTATTTATCTTTATCATCTTATTTCATTCGTATCTCTCGACTATCGCCATAATTCTAAATGTGGAGTTAAATACTGATTTACTTGATTTATTATTTACGATATATAAATGTATATATTATATACAAAATTAATATATCATACGCATGTATGAACCATACACATACGTGTATACTATACCTGCATATATAATATATACGTCTATTCGATTATAGTATATGCGCACGCGTGCTCGTAAGCATCCTTTGATAGGTGCACGAGAAAGTGCATTCATGCATTTTTCTGTGTATATATATAATACATACACACACACACACACACAAATATGCAGAATATATAGATACACGGATATACACTTCAGTGGCATAACCATCCTTCTACGAGCTCGAACGGAATTTTCTTAACTCGAGTAAAAAATCTAAAACTTTCAAAAAAAAAAATTGAGAATTTTTGAAGTTACGTCACTGACTAACACGCACATTTTTGTGTGTGACACATAAATAGCACCCAAGCGTCTACCTAGAATGTCTCTACCCTGATCTCTCCCCTTTTACTCCCCCACTCTACCCACATATTTTTTTTTCTTACGATTAGTCGAATAGCTGAGCATCTTGCACATTCTTAGAGGGATCAATGAACGTATATATATATATATATATATATATATATATATATATATATATATACGTCTGCGTACGTATAATCTTACGTTAATCATAATCCGTTAGTTTGCGTGTAACCTTTATCATTTTTACGATTATTTAAAAAACACAAAGGCCCAACACGTTTACTAATTCATCCGATTAAAATCGCTCAAGTATTAACTTTGATTGTAACGCGAATAAGAATTTCTAATTAATCCAGGAGGGACATCGACAACGGATACATCGACGATATCGAAATTCGATAAAATATTCATCGCGAAATATTGATTTATTTAACTCATACCGTATTTCTGTTTTGAACGTCGCAAAATATCAGATGAGTTTAAATGCTCCTCGTCTCTAATAATAGAGACAAGATAATAAAGGAAGGCAAAATATCGCACGGCGTTCGTATTTCGTATAATGAGAAACATGGACATTGGATTTATTCGTCACTCGACAACTACGTATACACGTTCTTACTTACCTACGTTCGTTAACGATTTTCACGAAATACGTATCTTGATCAATATTTTATCGTGGATCTTCCGCGACAGATTCGATTACGGGAGATTCTTTAATAAAAAAAATAAAAAAAAAAAAAAAACGATCATCGATCGTTCGATAAAAGAATCACCTAATCTCATTCGTTATTCTTCTCTCTCGCTGTTTTATCCAACATGTCCCAAAGTCGATCGGATCCTCCTTTGCGTTCTCCCAAGATGTCACGTTGTATCGAAAAGATTCTTTTCATCCAATTCTTACGTATAATCGTTCGAAACTTCTTTGATCGATCAACGTATCGGAAAGATGATAGATAATAACACGATAATAACTTTCAATGTTATTTAATAAACGTAAGGAATAAATGAAAATATCAAAATCGTTCTGCATTAAGCAAACGCTATGTACGTTATACCAAACAAGTACGTATTTCTTAGATAGGTGGCAGCACAAAAAACTTTATCCGACGCGTTGTTTTTCGCGCGTATTAATATTACTCTCGTGACTTTTCGTCCGCTAGAAGGAACTATCGCATCGACTTGATTTATATTTCGCTTTAATCTCATAATCGAGGAAGAACATATTTTCTCAATATTAATTTCAACCGGTGGCTCACCGTTTCTACCGTATTTTCATCCATGGATTTAACAGGTAGCCTTATCAAATTTTTTTATCGCGAGTAGACAATTTCTTTCTCTTTTTCTTTTTCTTTTTTCTTTTTTCTCTGTACCACGACGAGCATACGTACATACGAATCTTCCATATACACACATACGTATGTACATAACTAACATTTTAGGTTAACTTTTCTTCGATCTAACGTATCTCGAACGTAGATCCAATTAATTTATCTTCGTTCCGTTACGAATGGAATTCAATTGAGAGATTAGAATTTCGTTAGAAAAATAACGATTTCAGTTGTAAGTAATTGTTCTACGAATTTCCTTCAGCCGTTACATCAGCGACTACTTTAAGAGAATGCTATTTACTAGATCTCTTGGAGTCTCCAAACTTCTCGGTTTTAAACTTTAGAGAGAACGTAACAAATGTTCCTCTCTCTCTCTCTCTCTCTCTCTCTCTCTCTCTCTCTTTCTACTTTTCTTCTTTTTTTTTCTTACTGTTTGAAAGCAGGAAACAAGATGGTGAAACTCGACGATCAAACTTCGATCAAAAGAGAAAAATAAAATATGAATGATACAAATGTAGAGCCTGATATCGTTTAATCTCAGTAATTATTTATCTTCTTAAACTGAAGAAGTTTCGAAAAATTGCCAACTGTCCTCCTCTCTCTCTCTCTCTCTCTCTCTCTATCTATCTATCTTTCTATTTACCTATCCCCACTTTTCTTCGAATTTTTTTCAATGAAAGCAGATAATGAATACGTTTAAATTACGACAAAAAGATTAAGTTAGAAGAGATTAGAAATTACTTCGATTCATTCGTGCGCATCAAATTGGGAGAACGCATAGGCTTCTGACCGTAAATCGTAAAAACAATGAAGAAAGACAAACAAATCCGTTCTGTGCCATTAATTTTTTTTCATATATACTTCTGTTTGTCTTTTTCTCTCTTTTTTTTTCTTTCTTTCTTTCTTTCTTTCTTTCTTTCATTCTTTCATTTACTCACTCACTCATTCGCTCACTCACTCACTCATTCATTCGTTCGTTCGTTCGTTCGTTCGTTCGTTCGTTCATTCATTCATTCATTCATTCTTTTTCTTCTTCTTCCGACAAAGGTACTCTAATTTTGATTTGACACGAAGCGGGTCGGAGGTGCTGTGTTAATCACACGATCGAAAGTCTTGTGTAACTTTGTCGACGTGCTGTCTGTTTGACAAGATAGCAAGAGTGATATTAAATGAATAATTTCTATCACCTGACCGAGATACACTACGAAACTGATTTTCGACAAGCTGAATTATTTTTTTGTCTTTCTTTCTTTCTTTCTTTCTTTCTTTTCTTTTTTCTATTTCTTTTCATTTTATTTTATTTTATTTTTTTATTTTATTTCTTTTCCATTATTTTAATCTTCGCTTCGACAAATTAAATCCACTCGATCGAGTTTCTGCGATTTTATTCTATTATTTCTTTTCTCTCTATTTCTCTCTCTCTCTATCTCTTTCTATCTCTCTCTCTCTCTCTTACATTGTTGTTTCGAATACTACTACGTATTACTATATACTTAATTAGAAAGAACTTTGGTGTTTACGTAATTTTCGTCATTTCGATCGAATCGAAAATCGAATCGATTCGCGACATCGCAGAACTCGAAACCAGTGGTATCTAATACATTAGTCTCTGAATTGCATTCGGCATGCTAACGTTTTCCAATCTAATTCGTTTTGCATTTACCTTCGACGATTTTACTTTATCTTTTTCTTTCTTCTCGTTTTCTTTCTTTTCTCTATCTTCGCTATTTTTCTTCTCTTTTTTTTTTTTCTTTTTTTTCTTTTTCGTTTCATTTCTTTTTCGAATTACTCAGGCACGGTCGAAGATTAGCTTCTTCTTTTCAACTTTTTTTTTTCTCTATTCTTTCTTTTTCTTTTTCTTTCTCCTCTTATCGTAGCTTAGATCATTACGATGTTTTCGCATAAATTTTCCAAACCAAACTGAATATTCTATATAACTCGCACGTGGTTCGTACGGATTTAGTTTTAGTTTCTCGTAATAGTTTGCGCACGTGCCTCTTGCATGATTATTATTTTCCAGTTGCAATAATATATTCGCGAGCTTTTGAATGAATTCCTTCTAATGGGAGCTATCCCAAATAGAGACAAATATTTATTCAAGTTCCAAATATATGACGTTGGAATCATGAAAAGCTATCTTGATAGCTTAGACAAAAGATACGATTGCATGGTAAACATACGTATATACGTATACATATATACATATATATATGTGTGTATATGTATGATATATATATATATACACATATACACACATATATAGATGATGGAGCATGTTTGTTTTTTTCACTTCCGTTTTTGTATAATCTTTGTCTCTCTCTTTCTCTCTCACTCTTTTCTCCTATCTACTAGGTCATTTCCTTCCTTCTTAACTTTCTGAAAACACCCTTCTCCATTTTTCAAACCTCTATTATAACTGATACGATATTACATTGTCTTTGAAAATTAGAAATTTTGTTATCGCCTTTAACGAGAAAAAGTAAAACAAAAAATAAATAAATAAAAGAATTTACAATAGTTCCAGAGAAATCTTGCTCGTTTTCATCTTCTTTTGAAATTTACGAAAAAATATTGTCTACGCTCGCAACATTTCAACATGTTACATTTTCTTTGAAGAAAGAAAAGAAGTAATCTCATTTGTTTCGCGATAAAAAAAAAAAAAAAGTAGAAAAGAATTTTTTTTCTAATATCTCGAATTTGTTCGCTCTTTTTGTTCAACTTTTTTCCTCTCTCTCTCTCTCTCTCCCTCTCTCTTCCGCTCTTTCTCTCTCTCTCTCTCTCTCTCTCGCTCTCTCGCTCTCTCGCTCTTATACTCTTTCTTTTTTTCGTTTGTTGTTTCTTAAAAATAATAAGAATTTGTCGAGAAAATCGTATTAAAAACGTCCAATGTCGATTTACTGAAACGCTCTGCGTACTCCAGGTCGAAGCATCATCACGAAGAAGGGCGATGGCTCTCAGGTGAAGGAATCCACCGACAGCAGCACAACGATCGAGGATGACGATGTCAAAGGTAAGAGACTCGTTTCCTTCTTGGTGCTCTCCGTCAAAGCTATCCCGATAAAAAATATCGAGTAAATTATTCAACGAATACGTCTGTATGGTGTACATTAGATACATATATGTATATCATTTTTTTTTTTTTTGCTTTTTTTTTACAATTATTTGATGAAAGAGTGCTTCAAGAGTGCACGAAAAGGAAAAACACAAAATATACATACATAATTATATATATTTTATTCATGATTTTTCGAAGAAACACATATCATGGTTGAATATTATCTATTTCATACATACATACATATGTATGTGTGTGTACGCGTGCGCGCGCGCGTGTGTGTGTGTGTATGTGCGTGTGTGTATAAATGCGACGAATGAAAAATGATCGCTCGATCAAACGTCCATTTTTTTTTTTTTTTTTTTTTTACTTAATCACTTCGAAGAAGATATTCTACGAATTTAAAGAGAAACACAATCTTAAAGATCTTACGACACCAACTGGATTTATCTAATGTAGATAAAAAAAAAAAAAAGAAAAAGATAAAAAGAAAAGAAAAGGAACGTACTGCGACACGTGCACGCACTTTGATTCGTTATTGGAACAGATCATGATCTTTGATTATCAAGTGCAAATCGATAACTCGATCTGTAGTTACAACGATTAACGAGTTGTCATTCGGAATTTTGTTTCATTTATTTTTCTTTTTTTTTTTTTATATATATATTTTTCTTTTCTTCTTTTTTTTTTTGAAATTAAACAGAGAAATATTAATATCTTTCGAAGATTTATATTCGTCGAATGGCAACGCGTTAATGATATCTCCTTATTGTTTTCCCCGTCCCGATTCCTCGACTGTTACAAATTTTACTAATACAGATATATAGATCTCAGAGATTCGTTAAGCGTGTACCGATTTTCGAGAAAAATAAATTCTTTAATTTTCTCTTTCGAATCAAGTAAAAAAAAGAAAAGAAAGAAAAAAAAAAAAAGAAAAAAATTTCTTGAGGATTCGAAAGGATAGGCCAGTCGTCAATTTAATTACAAAGAGTCTTGTAATTATACAAATGAGAATCCATCGTGCATGCCGCTATCCCCGCCCCAACCCATTAATTTAAATAAAAAATGAATTACTTCTATCAACCTTGTACATATTCATATGTTAACACATTGCGGATGGATCACGAGAGTTCTCGTCTTTTTTGTTCCAAAGCTTGTGATCAATCGTGAGAATTTCCGTATTTGCATCGTTGTCGTTTAGAATGGGACATTGTAACGAAAAATGCATTCGTTGAGGTTATTAGTTTCATATAGATTTAAAAGCGATTAGTCTTTTGTCCTTAGTAATAAAACTAATTTGATGTTTACATCAATTGTATATCTTATAGCGTTCAATAACAGACATAATTTTTCACGACGATCCGTTTGGACTATTTTGTCATCGGTCGAACACATATCATAATCAAAATTTGGAAAAGGACAAAAGTATTTCATTTCAAAGCGTGACTTAAAAATTTATGTACAAGCTTCTTTTTATTCGTTCCCTAAAAACATAACTGGCCAATGGCTAAAGCTAGCAATAAAATTATCCGCAATGTGTTAAGGTAGATGATAGTTTTAATACTCGTCGAAGTAATATTTCCTGTAAGATTTATTAAATCGAAAAAAAAAAAAAAAGAGAGAGAATAAAGAAAAGAAAAATGGTGGATTCGATGGCCTGTCCTCATTAACTGCTGCCTCTACTATACTCGAAAGCGACTGCTTAACGAATCTCTTCGTTGGTAATTGAGGGTTGCGAGAAACACGAATAAAAAATTCGTTCGTAATCCCGGTAATTGTATATGCGGATATATCAAGAACGTACACGTTTTCTTCCCCAAAAGTATTTTATCGTAGAGTAATCGATTTGTTTCCCTCCTCTTCCTTTCAATTCTTCCTTTTTACCTTTTCTAAAATTTCTCCTTGTAATCGACGAACACGTCATTATATACGTATATGTATATGTATATATACACATACATCTCTCTCTCTCTCTCTCTCTCTCTCTCTCTCTCACTCTCATTCTGTCTCTCTCTTTCTCTCTTCCTCTTTTACTCGCTCTATCTTATCTCCCATCTCCTTCCACATCTCTTCGTTCCTTCGAATACTTCATGACTCTCGATAATGTTCTTGAAAGCATCGTGCATTCTCAAACTTGCTCCTCTCGATCGCTCGCTACTATTGATCGTCGTGTTACACGCTCTTTGACACATTACATGTTGGAAAGTTGTTTTTGAATTCGTCAGCGCTGGTAGGCATTTTGTTGTGGCAGACACCCGCTTGACGGCAAGGTTTTACTTATAAATACTCGTTATTCTCGCGACAGATAGAGAAATTCGATCGAATTGAACAAAAAAAAGGGAACAAAAGAAAGCAAAGTAAAAAAAATAAAAGATAAATAGAAAAAGAGAATCCAAAAAAAGATATATATATATATATATACGAAAAGAAAAATAAATAACGTAAATCGTTAAATAAATGAAGGTAGATTGTGTATAGTATTAATAGGCTCGTATCCGTGACTGACACGCACGTCTTATTATTTGTTGAGAAATTCAAATTGACAAGAATAACTAGACGACAATCTCCGTTCGATCAATTTCGCATTGTTGTTTATTCCATTTCTCTCGGCAAGTTTTCACAAGCACGCACGATCATCAACGTTCGTAGTATACTTTGGGTTTTTGGTTTTTAATATGTATATATATATATTTTCATATATATATATTTTTTTTTTTGTTTTTTCTTTTTATTTATTTTGTTAATCGAATTGACTCGTCTATTTATTTTTTTGTCTCTATCTATCTTTCTCTCTTTCTCTCGTTATATATATATATATATACACATATATATAACTATATATATACATATATATATATATATATGTAAGTATATTATACGTAGTAGTCGAAGGAAGAATTTTTGCGCGTATAATGATCTCACGATCGAGAATCCTTTGCGTGCATGCATCCTAGGCATTCCTTCATCCCGTACACAGTATGCCAGATGAATTTCATTTGCTTTTAAGCGCCAGGCACCGCATCATAACGCGTCTACACACTTCACTTACTCCATTTACTTGAGCTTCGACGAATTATCGAAGTCAACGAGGAGACGTAATAAATAACCTTTTTCAAGTTCCTCGATCTTATAAAAAAAAAAAAAGAAAGAAAGAGGCGCGAATTTTGATTTCCTCGATACATAGAGATCGTGAAAAAGATCGAAAGAGTAAGAGATTCGTTCAGAAATCGATAACGCGTGGAAGAAGGGAGGATAATTTAAATCTTCGGGGAATAGAATCCTCTTTTTTTGTCTATTATTTTTCTCTGTCTGTCTTTCTTTCTTTCTTTCTTTCTTACTTTCTTTCTTTCCTTCTCTATTTTTTATTCTTTTTTTTTTTTTACATGGATATTAATCCTTTCTAAATACTTCAACAGACTGTCGTGTTATGTCGTATATGTATTTACAACTATCTGGATTTTCTTGGGGAAAAGAATGATTTGAAAAATGGAAAAAAAATTAGATAATAGAAACAGGTTTATCGATCTTTCCCATTAGCATATATCGAATATGATAGCGATGTCTGGCTTGCATATATATATATATATATATATATATATATATATATATACATATGTATATATTTCCGTGTGTTGTAAAATTCGTGGGAATTTTGCAGCACTGATACAGTGGATCGAGAATGCGAACCGTGAGTAAACATCGAAAGCACAGTAACTTTGCAAACGTCAAAATTTTGACGATGTTTTTAATTAGCGAATATTATTGCAAATGTTATATCACGCTGTAGTTAGTTAACGGCGCCGTTTCAGAGTCAGAGATATTTAAATAATATATTCGTCGAGCTCGCGTGTCCGAATATGTTTTGAAAAATAAAACATTTTTTTCTTTTTTCTTTTGTTGACTTTTTTTCTATGATAATTACAATGTACGATATAATGTTTGAATATCCGTTGAACAATTTTTTAATATAATCGATAGCTCGACGGTTAATGGGGATCACAAAGTAGAATGAAAAATTTTCGATTCGAATAGTTCCAACGTGGTTTTCATAGACGATCAAAATTTCATTACCGCTATGATAAAATCCAATTAGCACGTTCGTAATAAGTTTACCGTGTCTGCAATGACCCCATCAAATTCTCGGATATTTCAAAAAAGAAAAAAAAAAAAAAAAAGAAAAAGAAAAGTAACAGGGTACGAGCCGCGAATAAAAATTTCACCTAAACTACCACTACCACTATCAGCTACAAATCGGAATTCCTTCGTCGAGTAGTAATATGCCCCGTAGGTTTAGCAGCAATCTAGCGAGCATTAGCGATTATTAGATTTGATTCGATGAAAAATATTATATCAAACGAATATAGTTGCGACTTCGATCTCGAACGAAGATAAAGAAAATTTTCAAATGGAACAATTCACAATTCGCGATATAATAAAATAGAACAGCTTTCTGTTTTTGTTTTTCGTCTAAATTCTACGAGAAAAACTATTAAATGAATTGAGTCTTGTTAGCGACATTAGTTATATATCTAATATAATAGTAGCTTTTTCATGTTTGCTTTCGCGTATGCGTGCCTACTAGACAAAATTTAGACGCGGAATACGTGTAAACGTTCGAATTAGAATACGAATAGTACGATGAATATGATTCGTCGTAGTTTAAGAGAGAAAAAAAAACGGATGATCCGTATCGATTAATAGCGACCTTAATCTTGGTCTATTAAAATTGTTTCTATTAAACGGTGAATGCGATATATCTGTTAGTTTCGTCGTTGCCGATGTTAGATTTGACGATTAGACGTATGTAGGTATGTACGTAGGTATGTATATAGCGTTAGATGTTCGCCGATAGAGCCACGATATGGCGAACGCATCCCATATCTTTCTTTTTTTTCCCCTATATCTCTTATGCGCACTCGATATAATCGATCTCTTGTTTCCAAATTGTTTATTATACTTCCTACGTGTGTTCTTTTTTGTCTTTTTTCTTTTTTCTTTCTTCTTTTTCTTTTTCTTCCTTATAAATTAGTCGCAACAATCTTGTTCGTTGCACATTACTTACCCGTTGCACCGAGTAATAGCGTCGATCCCTACTTTTCACGCTCTTCAAATAATATTCAAATGATAAAACAGAAAGTAGGAAAGACGTTGCTCGTGCCTTGAAACGAACGAAAGCACTCTTTTCCTAGCATCGATTTATACGACAGCATACACGAGCCCTCTTTGTCTTTTCTCTCTTTCTCTCTCTCTTTGTCTCTCTCTCTCTTTCTCTCTTTCTTTGATCACAAATTTCAACGCGATGCAAAATTTACACCGTCTCGTGACGTCCCTCCAAAAAATATGCACGCGTGCATTAATTCTGCCTATCCTCCTATCGCATATTCGATCGTCAAATTCGGTGTTATGGATTTATGAATACCTGCCACCAAATTCCCTACACGGAATGATCGACCCAAAAAAATCGTACATCCTTTCGACTGCTTTCTTTTGATCTCTTTGATCTCTCGTTTCTATTTTCTTTTCTCTCTCTTTTTTTTTTTTTTTGGTTTTGTTTTGTAATGTTCCTTTTAATCGTTACTCTCTCACATTTCTCTCGAACTGTTCCGCTTTGTCGTCCGTCAACCAGTGTACGCTAATTATGACGATGGATCGTAGCAATGCATGCGCTTTGTACCGATTTGCACGTCCATTTAAAATGTCCATATGTCCAAAGGAGATGCCTTGTGCTCTGGTTATTACCTCTTGCCAATGGGTCGTATACTATGTACTCTACATATTGCATTTAAGTGTTACAAATGCTACCTACTGCAAATATATATATATATATATATATATATATATATATACACTCACGCAGACACAAAGTCAGACATATATAAACATATGTGTATATGTGTGTGTATGTGTTTATATATATATATATGTACATATATATCTGTGTATATGTATACATATATGTGTGTATATATGTACATGTATGTATATATATATATATATATATATATACATTGTTGATACTTACAATATTAAATGACCATTCAGAAATTTGCATCGACCTTAGCGAGAACGTTTTCTTCGTCGTTCCTTTTGTTATTATTGCAAACAGTCGTCGTCAGTATGTATGTATGTATGTATGTACGTATGTATATATATGTATGTATTTATATATGTAGATATGTGTGCACGTTTGGTACCGATTGGAAGTTGAAAGTTATTACTTTGACTTGTTATAAATAAGGAACGAATCTTGTATATGAATTAGTTAAACGCGAAGCTAATTTCATAAAATTGATATTATTATTTAAGAAGCAAGATAACGAAAAAAAGAAAAAAAAGAAAAACAAAATGATCGAGTTCATTCGTTCTTTATTAATTTACGTGGTTTTGAAATCTATCTCTTCTTCTTATTACCCAGAATCATGTAATTACCGACATCAGGAATGGAAAGTCTTGCACGTTTTTTCTTCTTCTTCTTTTTCCCCCTTCTTTTCTTCTTTTTTTTAATCACCACCTGCTCGAGTCATGATCTATTCATGACGCATCGAGAGATCCGCACGATCGCTAAAAGTGCGCTGCACCATTCCGGCACTTTCCCATGGGTTTTTCTTTCTTTTATATATATACATATACATATATATATATAAGTATATGTATATATATGTATACGTTATAAGTCTCAAATCGACTCTTCCAATTGGTCCATCGAATGACAAATCCCCTTCGATATATAACGCCTAAATCGTGACCGTAACGCACGTGTCCCCATTCGCATCAGTCCTACTTTCCGAAAATAAAAAAAATATTCAGAAATGTTGAGACTTAAAAGAAAAAACGATAAAATAACTAGAAGAGACAAGTAAAAGATATAGAAAGAAAAAAAAAAAAGCAGCGGCGTATTACGTTCGCCGGTATCGTATATATACGAACACTCGCATAGATTTTCAATGCATTTTTGTCGACATACAAAAAAGAGATAAGAAATGCTATTGCAATGAATACAAAAGGTCTTGTCGCTCGCCGTTTGTTTGTTATCAGTGTCGCTAAAAAGCTTGATGATCGATTGGTCTCTCTGAGAAAGGCTAAAGAAAAATAAACGATAAAATGTCATGATTTTTATAATTCTTTTCCATTCGTGTATATTTTTTTTCAGAGAGATCAACGACATCGACTCTCGTCTAAAAATTGATAATGCTAGAACGAGAATTAATTCTCAAACGAATGAAAAATAAAATATATGCAGGACATGGCTGATATATGTATATAAGTATAGAAAAGACATGTATGTATGGATACGTATATATATATATATATATATATATATATATATATATATACATATATATGTATCTATATATAGTCAAGTTAAATAAGGAAAGAAAAAAAAGAAAAAAAGAGAAACATGCGTTATGTAATTGATATCTTTATCACATATTCGTATAGGTGATGTATGTGTGTATGTTGTACAGAGGATAAGAAGGGCGGCGTCGACCGGAGCAGCACGGTCATTGCCAAAGAACCCGAAGGTAAAATAATTCAAAAAAATAAGAAAGATCGAGAAACGTGATCAACGTTTCGACGTCCTTCTTCTGTGTATACATATTGTGTAATTATATATTATTATGTATTATATAAGTCCGTAATATATTTTTATTTTTTATTTTTTTATTTATTCATTTTTTTTTTTTTTCATACGGGACGCTCAATTCGCATCCATTCATCTAATTTCTATTTTAATGACAATTTCATTTTCTATAAATTAACTAATACCTACATCATTAGACGCGCATCCAAATGAATAATATATGTATACATACATATATAATATAATGTAACACACGTGCGTGCCTTCCCCGAGTGATCGTCGCGAACACGTGTATACCTCGTTTATGAATTTTTTTGTTTTCGGCACGTTGGCACACTAGCGAGTGATCGCACCATTGCACATTTATATTTCATAGTGATAATATATGTATATATGTTGGGTTAAAAAAAAGAGAGAAAAAAAATGAAAGAAAGAAATAATTAAAAAAAAGAAACAAACGCGGGACGGGAGTGTTTCAGCGTGCCATCGAAATCATTTTTTCAAACGTTTCGTATTTCGATATCATCTCTCTCTCTCTCTCTCTCTCTCTCTCTCTCTCTCTCTCTCTCTCTGTCTCTCTCTCTCTGTCTCTCTCTCTCTCTCTCTCTCTCTCTCTATCTCTCTCGTCTCGTTGGGAAAGGGAAAGAAGTAATCGAAAAAAAAGTTGTTCCTTTCGAAGGGATGCCGAGGGTTGATATCGAAAAAATGTTGTCCGTTTTGGAGACGAACGTTTATTTTTTTCTTCTATTTTTTTCCCCTATATTTTTTTCTATATACATACGTACATACATACATACATATATATATATATATATATGTATATATATATGTGTGTGTGCATATGTATAGATATATAGAAAAATTTTGCGTCGAGCTTCCAAATCGAGCTTTTGTTGCGCCCTGTTTGTTCCAGCTTATCCGCTAAATCGTGCGGTGGATCGACCGTCTTTCCAGACTCCTCTCTCTGTATCTATCTATCTTTCTCTCTCTTTCTCTCTCTCTCTCTCTCTCTCTCTCTATTTTTTTTCTTCTATCTCTATCTCTTATACGCTCCTTTCAAAAAACGGACTAATCGTTTATGCTCGCTCGACCGATGGTCCCTCTAAACGTATCAGCGATTAATTTTTTACTTAAAACATTCGAATCTTTTGCACGAGCAACTTAATGTGTCGTGTGTCCCTTTGTCCGAACTAACAAAGACTCGAATCTTAACGCGTTATAACGAAGAAGAAGGAGGACTCTAATTTCTTTTTTTCTTACAATTAAAGAGAAAAAAGAAAAAGGGAAAACGAACGAATAAAATTGAATATCGGAAAATGGTTCGAGGGATTGCGTCTGATTTAGAAAAAGAATGTTTTTTTTTTCTTCTTCATTTTTTTTTTTTTTTTATCTTGTCTGAGAAGTCCGTAACACATTTTTAGAATGTCACGCTCGTTCGAAGCAAGTGTCTTCGAACTTAAGGCGCCAATGCGCCGGGTCCGTAACACGTAGACGGACAGACCTGTCTGTCCTCTTGGCATTACATCTTGAAAATAGAACCGGAGCAGTCCGCGTAGTTCGTTGGATAGAGCAACTCGCGTTCTACTCGGTACTTATGCGTTTGAAAAGTACGTATAAATCGGTATTAAATCGTTAAACCTCGCGTACCGTTCCTTAATTAATCACGAATCGTTTCGTAGTCGTTCTCTCGGATCTATCTCGAATACAAATTCTCGAGATGTTGCTTCGAGGATAATCGAAAATGTCGACGATAGTTGGCACGGCGAGCTCGTCGAAACAGGGCAACAATCACGGTGGGTCCTTTTCTCGCTCGATCCAATCCAGATATCGAGGAAGCATCGATTTTTGATTCCGATCGATCGAAATCTCGACAAACGGACAAATCTCTTGCGTCCTCTCTCTCGACGTCGACGTCCTTCTCCTTTCGAGGAAAACGTCTTCGGTTTGTTTGCTTCGACTGACGTTTCAATTTGTAGAAAGCTTCCTTAATCCTAAAGTCATTGTACGATGGCTAGAAACTTTATTTATTCGCGTTGACCGCCGAGACTACGTTTATCTTCAAAGACTCGTGAGGGGAAGAGAGAAAGAGAGAGAGAGAGAGAGAGAGAGAGAGAGAGGGAGAAGGAGAGAGAAAGATAGTCAGTGTCAACCATAATCGAATTGGAAAGTATTTGATCGGACGCAAGGACGATTTTCGAGGAAGAAAATCAGCGAGCGAGAACATCCGACCGATTAGATCTCTTCCCCGAGTGTACTTTGAGAAACTCGTTTCGAACCGAGCGAACGACTCGCGGTATAGGTAGTACATACTCGATTTACGATCTATTTCAAGAACGCTTTTTGTCTATTTCTCTGCGCACAAGGTCGTAAGCGAGAGAGAATCTAGATCTTTGGTGGTTTTGGCACACAGTACCGTTCTAAACTGGCACGAACGAATTCTAATAGTAAAATATTATTTGATCTTACGTATGTCGAATCGAAAGCCTCGTCTTCTCCTTCGAAACACAAGCTATTTTCGTTTGACGTCCGAAATGGACAAAGGAAAGTCGACGTCTAACGGAAAAGGAATAATCCAGTGATCAAACTAACGTTCTCGATTGAAATGTTTTGAATCTATCCTCTCCCATTGTCAGCGATCGAAACGCGCCTTATGAGACGCGCCTGATCGACCCGAGTTAACTCCGTCCGAGTCGTTGTTTCCCTGCTTTGGCACGTTCTTCTTCGAATACGTCCTCAAATTCTAGAACGATATATTTCTGGTCTCTTCCAACGAAGGATCGAGTTCCGGCGGTGGTGTAACGCCGAGCAATCCAGGAGGCGCACTTTTCTCCTTGGTAGATAGCACTACGTGCGGTCTCCTCAACAAGCAACCTACTACCAGTCAGGGCCAAGCACAGGCACAAATTCTAAATCAGAGCCAAGTTGGTTCGAGTCAAGTGACTGGTCAAGCGACGAGTCAGCCGACGGGTCAGGCTCAAGTACAGGCCACGGCCAGTCCTCTCGGATTAGCCGCTGTACTCCTTCAGGGAGCGCAAGGTAAATGCGTGTGACGTCGAGTGTGTTGTGCTATCCACGTGGCTAGAAATATCTTTTCGGGATATCGAACGAAAATGTGATTTTTCCTCTGTGAAATTTCTCCTTTGTCTCCGGTTAAACGGAAGACTCGCGACAATGCGATAAGAAAATGCGTCGGAGAGAGAGGAACCGACTTTATCCCTCTATTGTGCGAACGGATCAAAGACCTACTTTAGGACAGCCTCCTTTCATATCGCACGATAATAGAGTTTTACTATAATTTACCTTTGAAAATTAGTCCTAGCGATGTAGCTTTTAAGTTGTGTTCGTTAGACCCTAAGCGTTAGGATAGTTTCGTATTTTACGAGCGCGTTAGAAGGAAAACCTCGATAACGTCGGCGAACGAAGAGGTTTGTTCCCGATATTTTAGAGATATACCCGAGTACGTACGTTCCACGTCGTGGCGTAACGTTTCAGAATTATTGTAGGATAAAAGATGACGAACGTCGCTTGCGAAATGGCGACGATGAATATGTCGCATTAGGCTACGCCACGGCTCGCTCCTCCTCACGTTTATGGACGTCGTAGAGAATTCATGGTAAGAAGATGGTTTCGTGTCTGTCTTTTTTAAAGCACATCCCTTTTAGAATCGAAGCATGACTTGGTTTTTCACGTTTTTCGAATCATCGCCCTTAGATCGAATCTAGCAACGAGTTTGTTTTTTCCTTTTCTTTTGTTTATTTCTTTCTTTTCGTTTCTCTTTTTTTTTTCTTCTTTTTCTTTTCCTTCATCGTTACTTCTCTCATCCGAAACACGTCGAATCATCGACGACTCGACTCAATTTCGAGCGACGGACTAAAGAAAGTAAGTAGACATTGGACCTTACGTTATTCCACTAATTTCTAATTATGTCCATGCGCGCACGCATCGTTCGTTTTCATCGTCGAGTCCAAGCTTCGAAGCGCACAAAAAAGTTTCTACGCACCGTAGTGTCTACGTAGATGGTACCCGTCCTTTGTCGCGAATCACTCGAGCACACTCACCTTATCACGACATACCCCGTACTCGCAAACTCGCAAACTCTCGATCCTCGGTACTGTCCGCTTTCGTGCACTGTCTGGTACATATGATAATTAATCGTAAGAATGATACACTTGGCATCCTTGATTCGTCGACATACATAATCGTACTTTCCTTTGTTAACACTTTTACCAACGTATGTGTATCGTATCGTTCGACGTATTTCTCCGATAAATTTCTAATACATCCATCCATCCATCCTTTCTTCGTTTTGATCGAACGCGCGAGAAGTATGGAAGGACTGGAGCAGAGAGAAAAGAAAGGAAAAAAAGAAAAGAACGTGACGTAGCGTCGTCCGTTGATCCATTTCGTTCTCTCTTACTCGCATTCGCATACGTCACCCCTCCTTTTTATTTCTCTTCTCCTTATTCGTCTACATTTCTTGGATTTTCGCTTTTGTACGATGGCTGAAACTAGCTCGTATTTTCTTTTGTTTTTTGGTTGGATTGGTTGCATGACTAGCTGGCAGCACAGGAAGCGTGGGCAGCGGTTCGAGCAGTTCGAGCGGCAACAGCCAGAACAGTCAAACCGGGGCGTCGCCCTCCTCAACGGCCACGGTTTACCTCAGCAACGCCAACAACGCGCCGACGGGGGTGCCGTCGCGACGCCATGACTCCTCGGCCACCGGTCTGTAGTATGAAACGACCTCTTTATCGACCTCTCCCTCCTCCCACCCTTCCGACCTTCCCTTTCGAAAATCCTACGGATACGCCCAGCTTCTCGCGAATACGAAGTAATATTATTTTCGAAAGCTATCGTATTCGAAAGTATCTAATTCGAGACGTCGTTCGTTTTTCTACAAAAAATCTTTCTAGAACTCGTAGTAACTTTTTCGACGGATCGATATTCGCGAAAAGAAATCAGAAAAAAGAAAAGATCCTCTCGCCTTCCTCTTAACCCGAAGCTACCCTTGACGTATCTCGGTCCTTCCGGTCCTACATGGCACCCTTCGATAATACGTGAGTCTCTATATTTTTTCTCTGCATGCTCTCGCTCTCTCTCTCTCTCTCTCTGTGTGTGTGTGTCGTGTGTTACGTGTCCCGAAACCTGTGCCATCTTGACGAACACATCAGAACGAGACGTTCGCCGAGCGGCCGTCGGTGGTGGTGGTCCAGCGCAGAACGCGCATCGTCCCATTACGAATTGCGACGGCGAGCGCGACGACGGTAAGAAGAAAATCATCGAGGAGAGTCCTAAAATTCTTCAAGATAAAAAAAAAGCCAGTGGAAAACAGGAGAAGCCGTGCTTTAGGCGGTGTAGCTTGTTGTGATCGAATCGAGACACGATGTTTTCTCGTTTCTTTTATTTTCGCTTCACTTTTCCTTTCTGTTTTTCTTTCTTTTCTTTTCCTTTTTTTTCTTCTTCTTCTTCTTGGCTAAATCGCGGTCTTAATACGACGATCAGACCGACCGTTTGAGGGATAACCGACTCGTTCATACGTACACTGATCCGTACAAACTCGTACATCAGATGCACAAAAAGTACCTTATCGAAATGTCGCAAAAAAAGTTCTTTACGTCAATTCTTCTTTTCTCTCTCTCTCTAAAAAGGAAAAACGAAAAAGCCTTAGAAAAAAAAGAAATAAAGAAAAAAAGCAGAAACGTTGAAAGTATAAAATCCGATTCGTCTCGCACGAATATTGCCGACGTTGTCCTCGAAAGAATCACTTTCGTCGCCATTTCGCGTGACGATGACAAACACGCAGTGTGCGTGCAGCACGCATACTACCGGGGTACGAGTACGGAGACGGTGCGTCAAATTTCTATATACATACATGTACTATACATACATATATTCGTATATGTGTACATACATAGTTATTTCTTTTTCGAAATATTATTATTCTAATAATAAGCGCGTAGAACACGTAGAAGGTTGACCATAGCTTGACGAGTGAACGTCCCATAGAAATTTTATTTACGGAGCTTTCTACGTCGAAGGCTACGCGTATATACATGTACATGTGTCCTCTGTGTAGATATGCAAAGAAACGTCTTTAATAAATACATATATTATTTACGAAAATCAAAGCAAAAAAATGATGAAACAACGAATGCTTCCCTTTGTAAATAGTAGTGTTCGCGCGATTACGCTCGCTAGTCACAGCTCTATGTAGTAGAAAGTTGCTACGTCTTGTTTGCGTTCGAATAATTTAATATATTCCAATAGTGAGATAAACGACAAATCGAAATACTTCTCGTCGAAAAGTTTTTTTTCCAAGTACATATACAATACGTACCATCGATTTCTCATTTCCACCTCGACGCGAGGACGATCAGGACCAAAATGATTTCTCGAACGGTGGGCTGCTCCGTTATAGATCGTGAAGCCAATCAAAACGAAGAGGAAAGAGAGAGGGAAAGACGGGCAGAGAGAGGAGGGGGGGAGGGAGAAGAGAGTTTACGTTGGGGCGGGGCGGGGGGAGGGGGAATGGAACGAAGAAACGAAAACGAAGAGGAACGAAACAGGATGGAGAGAAAGGAGACGGTTGATCCTCTAAACGATTATCGCTCTCGCGAGGATTAAGTTCGGCGATGTGTTAAGATAAAATATAGAATAGAAGTATCATGGAAAAATTATAGCTGCGTATAATACGTAGCTATTACGTACGTACGTGAGTAAGTACGCAACCACGTAGGAATCTAGATAAACGATAAGATTAGTTGTTTGCGTCGTCGCACAATTTAATCCTCTTCGGCGCCTACGCAACAGCTTTTTTTTTTTTATGCCTTAAGAATCTCCATGCCGGATTTAATTACGAACGAGGTGTATAATATATTGCTTGTAGACATAAGAATCGTGTGTCCTATCAAGACCTGCAGCCAGCTTTCGACGAACTCCCAGTGCTCAGGTAAAGTCTGTAATTCCGTCGTAAGTTCGTTCAGCCTACAAAACATTCTCTCACACAGGAATAAGGGAAAAAAAGAAAATATGATTGAGATTGAAAAATGGTGGGAACGTGCACGCCGTATCGTAGATATTATTTCTGTTTTGTTTCGATAAAAACATGCGATTGATTTTTCGATCTTATCTCTCGGTGTACGTTCTCTCCCTTTCTTTTTTTTTTTTTTTTTTTTTTACTTTCTCCGTTTTGTTGTTGTTGTTTCGAAAGCGTATTTATCTTGCAAATATGGAAGGCCAAACATGGTCGAGGTTATGGCAAACGAACTTACGGGATGCATAAGCGTTGTACATAGTATATTATAGAAGACATAGTTGTATTGACAAAAAATTACATTTATTGGAAATTTCTACTCGTAGAAGCGACAAAGTCGAAATTTTCACATCGATGACGATCGGTCAGAAGGAATAGATAATTTAGATCGACGATTATCGTCGTACTTATGCGCCGTTCGTGCGTACGCGATAACCTCCTCGCTGTGCACGTCGACTCATAATGCTGCATCAATGCCCGATCGGATCGTCGATATGTCGCTCATAATTTCGTATGTACATAAACGTACCGAGAACGGACGTTTCTTACAAATAAAGACTTTCGACGTTCGAATTACGCCTACGGGTCGTTGATTACAATCAAAAACAAATACCGAAAGAAAAAGAAAAACAAACAAACGTTCGTTCTCGGTAACGTTCATCAAAGTATTCATTAGAATTTTGGATAGTCTGTTCTTACGACTACCTCGAGTCCGAGCAAAAATAGTTCGGGACCCAAGTTGTCGTAGACGAATAAAAATAAAGGAATAAAAAAATTATGCGTGTGTGTGTGCAAAGAAAAAAAAAAAAAAAAAGGAAAAGAAAATATTGAAACGATAAAGGTTGCTCGGAATCGGGCACAACAATCAGTTCTTATTCGAGAGAAAATGCTGGTACGTAGTATAGCGTAAGACAGTTACGTAATTTACAGCAGAACAGTAGTAGACGCAGTAGAGAGCTACAAATAGGCTGGTAGTGGTGGTCGTGGCAGTAAAGAAAAAAGATCCCTTCGTCGTTCGATTGTCGAAACAAGTCAGACGCCGCAATGTATGAACGTTTTCGAAATTTTGCGTACTTGTGATCACCCCACTTATCTCGCGTTGTATATATATATGTATATTTGTAAATATGTAAAAAAAAGAAAAGAGAAAGAACCTAATAAGAAAATCCTGATCGTTTGACGAGGAATCAGATCAATTAGGAAACGAAAATATTTTTATTTTGTCAGATGTTGTATAAAATCCATAAAAAGGTCATTTCCTTTTCATGCATGCGAACGTATCCTTTGGACGATAACGAGTCGTAAAAAGCGCGGATTTCTTTCTAGAAGTAATGGCCAATAACTAATTATACTTACAGAGCAAATTTTTTTGAACATCCTGAAGAGCGGGGTGAATGGGGGAAGGGGGAAGGGGGTGATTAGGAAACATGGGGACGCAGAAAAGAGAATGACACGAAACTTTGTACTCGCACGAAAAAGTTTTTGTCGATCGTTCAACGTTCCGTTCGTACATTTGTACAAATACACAGGACATAACTGCATCACGGTAAAATGTTCATTTCAGCTTGGCGTTTTTATTCGGAACAAAAGGAATCTGTCGTTCGAGGTTGAAACCAAAAAAAAAAAAAAAAAAAAGAAAAGAGAAAAGAAATTGAATAAATAAACGAATAAATGAGTAGAAGAAAAAAGAAAAATGTGATCGAGGAATCAGAACCACGACGATTATTAATATAAAGCAGAAAAGAGTTAGTTGCAAACGTAGAAAGGCGCACAAGCCACAGACGTAGGATGTAGACGTTGATAAAGATTCTTGCATGTTAACTGTTGTAACGTAAAAATGTGTCGGTAATAATTTGCCCAGATCGGGATTCCCATTTATCAAATCGTGTTCTCAATCTTATATATGTTATTCGTTAACGATTCCAGCACGTCGTCAAGAGATCATCAAAATGACGGAGCAATTGATCGAGAGTATCAGTACCGGTGACTTCGAGGGTTACACGTGAGTAACTCGATTCGAACTTGGTTATAACGTTTTAAAAGAATACCATCGACGAATTAAAATTCACTTTCAATGTTTCAGGAAAATCTGTGATCCACACTTGACCGCATTTGAGCCAGAGGCTCTAGGTAATTTAGTCGAGGGAATGGATTTCCACAAATTTTACTTTGATAATGGTAATTACGACTGATTTGCGTATCGCTTCCATTCACCACAGCCTCCCAAACCATACTCCGATTTTCCTGTCGGTTCGTTGCCGACGTGTTACCGGCTGCGAGAGCACCTATTATTCTAATTACGTTGGAACTTTACTTTCCATTCCCGAGAAGGGGGGGGGGGGGGGCGAACCTTTCGTTTTTGCCTTTATAGTGCACGTTTTACGCAGCCAGAGCACGATCGGCGGATGTACGCTCGTTTCAGCCGCGAGAAAAAATGCAAATTCGATGTAAATTTTTTTTGTGTTTTTTTTTTTCTCTTTTTTCTTCTTTTTTTTTTACACTTGGGACCACCGTCGCAAAGTCGATGCCACGTATGCATGTATGTATGTACCTCTATGTGTATCTATCTGAAAATCCAACGTTCGTTACGTACCCTCAACGCGGCTTGTTATTGCACTTTATCTTCTTTAATTATGCATGACGAATACGCTTATCTCGGTACATACCTATATATATTTTCATTACGATCAATTTCGTAAGTGAATTAAAATATAACAAGTAGAATATTCCTGTTAAATATATCGACCGAACTCGACGTATTCGTACTGCTTAGATCTGCAAAGCTTCGTCTTTGAAAAAAAAGAAAAAAGAGAGAAGCTTGCACGTCGGATATATATCTTTTTCTCTTCTTATCTCTCCTACTAATACTTTTCCCTTTGTTAGTTTTTATGTTGGAAAATGCGTTGATTATAAACCCTTGATTTCGATCGATCGCATGCGAATAACCGAAAATTCATTTTTAACAACAACGAAGCGGTCCTCGGGAAGAACTGCAAGGCCGTCAACACGACGATCCTGAATCCACACGTGCACTTGCTCGGTGAGGATGCTGCGTGTATCGCTTACGTCAGGCTCACACAGTATATGGACAAGTAAGTGATTACCAATTCGAACGTTTAAAGCCTGTCTTAGATAATACGACGATACCTGTCGATATTATATTTACACGCAATTCCTATATACAACGGATACGTTGAACAATCACTTTTATTAATGATACGTATGAATGATTGGTCCTAGGCAAGGGGTAGCACACACTCACCAAAGCGAAGAGAGCCGCGTCTGGCACAAGAGGGATAACAAGTGGCAGAACGTGCATTTTCATCGGAGCGCGGTGACGGGGCCAACGTCGTTCTCCTTCAGTCACAAATAAACCGTCTGAATATTATATTAGCATCAAGCCGGGATGCTGTTGTTCGTCGCTCCGCAACATACCAACAACGCAACGTTGCATCATCCGGATTAGAAAAAAGCACGAGAGAAGAAAAGAGACATATATATATATGTATATGCACAAACTATATACATATATATAAATATATTTAAGAAGATAGAGGGATAGAAAGAGAGAGAATGGAAGGGAGGTGGAGAGAGAGAGAGAGAGAGAGAGAGAAAGAGAGAAAGGGGAGGGAGGTGGAGAGAGAGAGAGAATATCGAGCGAACGTAAAGAGCGTTCATGAGCGGCCAGAGACACGGACATAGCGCGATGATGGAATGGTTTCAAAAAGAAAAAAAAAAAAAGGGAGGAAATGCCGAGAGAAAGAAATCAGCAGGATATAATTCGCGAGAAGTTAATTAGTACTAAGCGCGACAAAAAAAAAAATGAGTAAATAAAAACAAACATATAAGGAAATGTCTAATTTATTGTAAGGAATTCCGCGTGCATTGCGTCACGTGCCTCAGTCTCAAGAAAACGAACGGAAGAAGACATATAGTAGTCGCCGAAGGTCTCGTCGGATAATAACGGAAGCATCCGATAATCTTATATAGGGAAAATTCCTCATCGTATGTTAAAGAATAACAACAAGATCCCTACATATCTATTGTCTTCCTTCGCACTTTCCTCCTAACGAATTTTCTTCACCTCGAAATGAACGGACAAGGAAGTTGGTTCGATTTTATCGTTGAAAAAATTCCAGAGTCTAGCAAAGAGGTGATTTCGTTAGAATGTCAGCTATAAGTCAGACATTCCTCGATGCAATCAATGAGAATCTAATAATGTAATCTGGAAATATAATATAAGGAATAAAAAAAAAAAAAAGAAAAGAAAAGAAAAGAGAGGAAAAAATGAATTAAAAAAAAGAAACGAACATGACGGAGTCGATGTTGCGTGCGAAATAAGTTAAAAAAGAAAAAGAAGAAGAAGAAAAAAGAAAGAAAAAGTAAAAAACAGAAGGAAAGAAAGGACAGACGAAGCAGAGACCTTTTGCGGCCGCGGAATTCGCCGCCGTGTACGGCAAACCTTTTTGTTTAGCCATTGTTAGCCATTGTACAGAGCATTTCTTCCATGTCCAAGCTTTTACTTCTTCTTTTCCTTCGTCTCTTATAGAACGAACGCGTGCCTCCGTATTCCGACGCCTTGCAGATCGATCTTTCAAAAAATATGCTGTACTTTTATTCTATCTTCGCCGAACGCCGAAACGATCGTTCTTACAAACCATTTTCGAAATATCACGATGATACGAGTTCTTCTTCGTGAAGATCAAATTACAGTCCGATTACATTCGATAAATCTGATACGAAAACGCGAATCGTCTTCCTTAGAATCACTCGTTGAAAGCGTTGAAAATGCGAAGATATAAATTATTTTTTAAAAGGAAATTCATCTGCATCGCTTACACGCAACTCGTATTCTCTCGTGGGGCACGCGTACAATCAAATATAAAAGTTTCAATTTTATCGACGCGAGAAAGCATTTGGCGATCGACGTTAAGTGAAACAGAAAAAAAAAAGAAAAAAAAACAAGAAGAAGAAGAAACAAAGAAAAAAAAAACGAGAAAACTTGATAACTTTGCCAAATTCATATATCTCATCTAGACTTCTCGTCATTTGATTATTTTCATTTGTCGATTGCTTTCTCGATTCGCGAATGCACGCAGATGAAATGAAATGAAATGAAATGAAATGAAACGAAACGAAACGAAACGAAACGAAACGAAATGAAATGAAATGAAACGAAATGGACCGAAACGAATGACGAAACGAAATGAAATGAAATGAAAGAGGAAAGGAAAAAAACAAAAGATAAGACGAAGGAAGGCAAATATATATTTGCATTCTTATCGGAGTTAAGTAATCACGAAGAGATATCAGATAAATAGAAAGAAAAGAAAAGAACATGTAATTATGATCGATTCACGCTCACTGTCGTGTGTCTCTCTCTTCGCATATTATTAGTGTTAAATATATGGGTAATGGGCATATTCGAAACGGACTTAAAGTCTGACGAACGGACAAAAGTCGCAGCGCGACGAGCGAGTTTAATCGAAGAGGAAAAAAAAAAAAGAATAAACAAAAAGAGAAAAAAGAAGAAAAAACAACAAATAAGAAGGAGAGGAAATGAAACGAAGTTAAATCGATTGCGATTAAAGAAGAAAAAAAAAAAACCTTTTTGTCCAATTAAATCATTAATATGATGAATCTTTCTACACGTTCGTACATCCTCTTAAAAACACGTATATAATATATACATATGTGTGCATATATAGGAAGAAAGTAAATCAATATATGTGTGCACATATATTGTATACTATATATTATATATATATATATTATATTCAACTTATGCGTATAGCAGAAAATTTCCATCTACGAAAACTAGGAGGAACATTTTTTTGTCATCTTGTTATACACACATACACGCGCGCGCACGTACATAATTATGCGAATTTTCGATGTGCGCAAAGAATATACATATATGTACGTGTGTATGTATGCATGTATATATGCAGAGTGTTTCGGTACGAACTAGCGGATGATTGGAGTCAACGTTTTAAGACTTAAAAAGAAAGAAAAAAGGGGGGAAAAAAGGATTTAAAAAAAAGAGAGAAAAAGAGAGAAAAAAATGGTTGGTTACAGTAAACTAGCATCGACTATTAACTAAAGTTCCAATTTTTGTGAAACTTATTATAAATTCGTGTTACGAAAAGATGCGAACTACTTTTTGCCCTCTCTCTCGTTATTCCGTAATTACACGCAGAAGAATGAGAAGCCATTTTTATATAATACGTATTCGTTCTACGAGATTGCCTCCGATCATCGGTTCGAGTTTATAACGATGAATAAATATATGTTGTAAGAGACATACATATATGAATGCATGCGCGCGTGTATTCGAATGTGAGCGTGTACGTACGCAGCGTGTCATTGAAAGCGCGTGAAAAGAGACACGGAGCATATCTCGCCGATTAAGATAATCGTTATGGCATCATTATCTTCTTTTCGTTACTCGCTTTCTTTTTCTATTTTCTCTTTTTCTTGATGGTTGGCTGGGAGGTGGGAATTTTTTCTTTTTCCTCTTTTCCTTTTCTACATGCAAGTAACTCTTTCCGATTAACTTACTTCATCGATTTCAAAAAATATGAAAAGAATAAGATAGCAAGTCGAAAGATAGCGTTACTAGATTTCATTTGACAAGCTAATCTCATAGGGACTCGATTTATGTCTGCTTCGAAGAAGAACTGATCTATTGGAAAGGATTACGTGCGTATGCGCACGCGCTCAGGCGCGCATTCACGTACGGTGGCACGCGCGCGCACGTACCTATGCGTATGTACCTGTATTGATACAAATGCAGATACGATTTAATATATTACAGATACTATATATAAATATATATATATATATATATACATATTTATATATACATATATATATATAAATATAAGTATAAATATAAATATAAACACTAAATTAAATTAATTAAATTAAATTAAATTAAATTAAATTATAATTATAATTATAAGGGATAGTTATTTCTACTATTCTAATTCGTCGCTTCTACGTGTGATTGTTGTATAAAACGATTTATTGTTTTATTATTATTATTATTATTATTATTATTATTATTATTGTTATTATACGATTATCATTAACGTTAACGACTATTGCAATTACTATTTATCACTACCGCAAAGGAAAAAAAAGATGAAGATAAAAATGAAGAACCACTAACTAATATTAAAACTAATTGAATTATAGTAATTCCAAAAAAAGAAAAGAAAAATGCGTACAGATATAACAGAGCTAAGATGACGATTTCTCGTTTTCTTTTTTTTTTTTACCTTCTTTTTTGTCCAACTAGAATACGAGCAGGTTTAAATTAATAACGTTATAAACGATGTCTTTATTGAAACACGTATACACGAATGCACACACACGCGCACACATACACACACACACACACACACACACAGACATTATAACAAACATTTATAAAATTACAAATCCTTAAAGCGAACGTATTAGACGAACTCTAAGCTTAATATATCCGTTTTAGATAATTATATTTCATTCGAAATAAAACTTCGATGCACACGCACGGGCTCTCTAGCGCACGTGCCACCGCCGTCTCGTTTGTTACATACATATATTTTTACCTATTGTTTTGTTATTTTTTTATTTGTTTTCTTGGTGTTGTGTTTATTTTCCGTTTTCTTTTTTCTTATTTCTCTTGTTAAAAAGGAAAAGTCTCTTTGAAAATGTCGCATAAGTTAAACGCATCCGCTTTCCGGAAAGGTCATGGACTGACTTTTGCAGAGATATTTCGTTAATTGTACAAGGACGACGATGACGACGACGACGACGACGACAACGACGACGATGACGACGACGACGACGAGTTGAAATTAGAAAAATGGAAGCTGCGTGAATCTTTTGTTCGAATTCTATCGTATATACGATCAAAATATTTACGAAGGAAAGTAAGAATAATTAGAGAAACAGAGAGAGAAAGAGAGAAAGAGAGAAAGAGAGAGAGAGAGAGAGAGAGAGAGAGAGAGAGAGAGAATATTTAGCTCTTTTAGATTCGAAGATTTCTCGACACTTGTCAGACTTCTTCGTATCATCCTAAACGTTTCGATGACTTTTTCAATAATTATCCTTAACCTTAGAAAGTATGAAAAAAAGAAAAAAGCAAAAAAAAAAAAAACAAAATAAATAAATAAAATAAAACAAAATAAAATAAAATAAAATAAAAAGGAATGATTTCGTCGAAGTTACAGGCTCTTAGCAGATCGTACACATTCCGTATTAGAATCTTTTCTTTTTTTTTCTTTTCTAGTATTTTCTTTTCCTTTTCCTTTTCCTTTTCCTTTTTGTTTTTTGACTATATATACATATATATATATATGTGTGTGTGTGTGTGTGTGTATAAATAAATATTAATTTTCTTTTACTTTCTTCCAATCTATCATCGTCGCAAAACGTCGAGACTCGTATTTACACTTGTCCCTCGCAGAATCAACGCGATTGGCCGATGATACTTTCGCGAACGAACGTGTGTGTGATTGATCGAAAGAAGTTTGTTTCTTGTTTATCTTTTCTTTCCTTTCCCTTTTGTTTTGTTTTGTTTTGTTTTGTTTTCTTTCCTTCTATCGTTTCCTTATGAACGAACGAAGAATATCTATAATACCTACGTTCTTATCGTACGACTTCTTAAACGATCTTATCCACGTCTCGTTGAAATTCTCTTAATGGCGCGCTTCCTCGATGTTCTATCTTCGTAACGTTCCTACGGTGCCTATTATCTAATTCGCCTAGCGAATATGAAAACGATATAATAAAAAAAAAAAAAAA